>NC_077234.1:7037499-7092499 GCF_027887165.1 Monodelphis domestica | reverse complement strand
AAATATTAAAAAAATTAAAACCAGTTTCAATATGATTTCAATAGTATTGTTGGGGAGAGGGGTAGAATCTTGATATCCTTCAAACATACCAGAAAAAGAATTGGCTTCTGCCTCCACCTATTCTGAAGGCTGGTTAGTTGGAAACTTGGGACATTAGTCCCTGCTGGGTATTTTTCTAAATGTCTCCCCACAGAGGCAGATAAAACCCCTGAAGCTGTCACATTTAGCAGTTATTATGGTTTTCCCATCTGCCCCTCCATTCCCAAAATGTCAGGATGAACCTCTCCCGCCTCGGTTGCCCATCTGGCTTTTTTTTTTTCTTCCAGCACAGCAGATGAAATCCCATACTAAAAATTCTTATTTTAGGAGCTCTGGGGCACAATGCAGAAGCTGCTCTGCCTTCCTGAAACCCATTCCTCTGTTGGAATAAGCTGAGATCTAGGGGCTGGTTCTTCAATTCCCTAACTAGACAGTTGTGAATGGAAGCAGATATAGAGAAAGACATCGCCCAGCAGTCAGAAACTTTGGATTTGAATTCAGTCCAGAGACCAACTAGCCAGGAGTCCATAAACAATGAACTTCTCAAAACATTTTTTCTTTATCTTTCCAATAGGGAAGAAAAAACGATTTGTACCACCTGCTGATTTGAGAGGTTTTTATTTATTTATTTTGCTTTCTAGCCAATTAGAAGGCACATCAACATTGCTTGAGATTTTGTTTTGTCATCTTGTTAATAATTTTAAAAAGTCCTATCAGTGCCCCTACTCGGGAATCCTTGGTTATTGACAGTTCATTGACCTAATATGATCCAAATACCCCCAAAAATATTTATTGGTGATTGCTAGCCTTGCTAATAAAGAAATTCTGCTAAGAACATTCTCAGAATTTCTCTTGAGACAATGGATTAGAATTCACTCAAGATCTCTGAAATCTCGCTTGTCCATGAACACTCTTAACTTTTCAGTCAGCCAATTGCCAAAGTAGACCAGATGGCCACTGAGGTGCCTTCCAAATTAAAATTTCTATGATTCTGTTAAATCATATTTTTAAAAAATCAGTTTATTGATGACTTGCTTTATCTTTTAGGTGTCAAACCAATTATCTTTTGCACTATAAAATGTAAGCAACTTAAGAATAAGATGGCTTCCTTTCTCCAGCATCTAGCACAATACTTGTCACATTTTAGATCCCCCCAAATGTTAGTTGTATTGAATTCATTTGAATTCATCCAAGTTGAAAAATTTGTTTGATTTTGATTTGAATTCTCTTTGTTTCATCCAAGTCACTCTCTTAAGATTTGTGAACACATAATTTTTCAAGAACATTCCTTTTCAAAATGAATACAATGGCTATCATAAAAGAAAACAATATGAAAAATGCTAATGTAAATATCCCTTCCACATCTCAGGGGTTAGAAGCACAGCACCTCTTGATATGGAAAATCTGAGTAAACCTTTTTGGCCATCCGTACTAGAGAAGTCTGAAATTTTACCTTTTCTTTTGTGTTTGAAGTAGCTTATTGTTAAATTTGGCTTAAGTATTAGGTCATAAGTTTTATGTAGGTCAATGTTAAATAAACTTTTTTGAGTTTCTAGACTTTTTCTATGTTATCCACTGGCATCCACGTGCTGTCTGTTGGCCTCCACATATTGTCTGTGGCTTCCAGGAAATTCCCTCAACTTTCCAATTTAATTTATTATGCTGTACCATGATATATTGCAACTGCAATGGGTGAAGTCATGATGTGGAAGGGATACCTGAATTTAGAATCATCAGAGTGGTTAAAGATTTGCATATTACTTTACATGTTTTATCTGATTTTATCTTCATAACAAAATGGAAGGTGAGTGCATTATTATTCCCATTTTACATGAGGAAATTTAGACAGAGGTAAGGTGGCTGGCCCAAAGTCACTTAGCTGGTAAGTATAAAGTAAATGTCTATGCCTAAATTTTAATTTATGTTTTCTATATTCTAGGACCAGGGCCTCTATCCATGGTTCTCCTTTTTCCCCCTGTTGGAGCTTTGCTTAGAGAAAAGCAACATTATCTCCCACTGTGGGCTGAGGTATAGAGTCATCCTTCAAATATTAAATCTACTGGAAGAATCCCTCTCTGTAGTAGAAAGCCAAGAGCCATATGCAAAACGCTTATATTATTTAAGCATCTTATCCTTATCCAGGGTACATTTTATACAAAATGGAGTTAATGTTTGTTAGGAAACACAGATGGTGAGGACAAATACACAAAGAGGGCTATAGGGGGGTATAGCTAGATGGGGAAGTGAACAAAAGGGAAAAGAAAGGGAGAGAGAACATTCATGTCATGTTATGTCTTTGTCCTCTGGGTTTACAATAAATTTCTCATATATAAGGTCAAATTTTAGAGATCTGGTGAATAGAAACTGTGGAGAAAGAAAACATGCTATCTGTTAATGTGGTTTAGAAGGGGAACAGGGAGAAAAAGAAAGAAAGAAAGAAAGAAAGAAAGAAAGAAAGAAAGAAAGAAAGAAAGAAAGAAAGAAAGAAAGAAAGAAAGAAAGAAAGAAAGAAAGAAAGAAAGAAAGAAAGAAAGAAAGAAAGAAAGAAAGAAAGAAAGAAAGAAAGAAAGAAAGGAAGGAAGGAAGGAAGGAAGGAAGGAAGGAAGGAAGGAAGGAAGGAAGGAAGGAAGGGAGAAAGGGAGGGAGTGAGGGAGGGAGGGAGTGAGGGAGGGAAAAAGGAAGAATGCAAGAGAGAAAAAGGAAGAGTGAGAGAAAGAGAAAGAAAGAGAAAAAAGGAGAAAGAGAGAAAGGGAGAAAGGAAGAGAGAAAAGGAGTAAAGAAAAGGCTCAAGAATAAGACAAAGGAAAGAATTATCCAGTCTATAGAACAGAGGAAAAGAAAAAAGTGAGGGTGGAAGTGAGAAAAAAAGAAAACATAAGAACCAGACTGGATGGTGGAAGAGAGAAATGAATGAAGTATAAGCTTAATATTAATAGGAGTGCTTTGAGGGTTCACGTTTCTCAAATTTAATAACAGATATAGAAGCCAGATTCATGTCCAGAGGCAAAATGCCCTTGCCCAAGGCAAGATAATTAAGAAGGTCCCATTGATGCCCATCCATCAATTTAGGTAACCCTGAGCCTTTCTCCTGACTCTGACCGAGGCCATCTTCTGGGAGGCTCTTAAGAAACCTTAAAGAAAAATATTGTGGAAGAGGCATGAAGAAAGAGAGGATTTGCAGGATAAGCCAGGCATGCAGACCAAGGTGAAGGACCTGTCTGTCAATTAAGGGGAAGATTCCAAACAGAATATTCCCAGGAGGAGGCAGTTGGAGCTGGCCAGGGGGAGGAAAGGATTCTCTTTCTCTCTGGGGGGAGGGGGGGTTTGCTCTCTTTCTTCATTTCTCTTCCACAATATTTACATTAAAAGGAAAAAAATAAATAACATTTCACCTTCTGTCTTAGAGTTAATACCCAATGTCAGTTCCAAGGCAGAAGAGCAGTAAAAGTTAGACAATTGGGGTTAAGTGACTTGCCCAGCATCACACAGACACTACGAAGTGTCTGAGGCCAGATTTGAACCCAGGCATCCCATTTCCAGGACTGACTCTCTATCCACTGAGGCTTATAGCTGCCCCAAATTTTTGCATTTTGTTGGGAGACCTTCTGAAGGCCTTACCATGTTTTCTTCTTTCTAGTTGCTATAGTCTAGATACCTGAAAGAAGGTGAATTTCCCCAGGATCATGGCTCTAGAGTTGGCAAGGACTAAAGAACCCGTGGAGCCAATGCTTTCATTTTACAAATGAGGAAACTGAGGTGGGAGATGTCACCAATTTTGAACGGCAAAATGACCTGAGATGGCATGTAGCATGACCTCATTTCACAGTTGAGGAAACTGAAGCAAGCAGAGGGTTTGTTTTTATGTCTTATTTGGGTAGCACAGCTGGTAAGTGGCTGTCGCCACATTTGAACTCAGGTATTCCTGACCCTAGTCCCAGGGCTCTAAACTCCTAGTCATGGTGCTAAATGCCTCCGACCCTCATTCTGTATAGGCTTAGGCAAAGTCATGCAAGGAGTAAGTGTCAGAATCAGCATTTAAACTTTTCTGTGGCAGACTGAAATGCCTCCCTTCCTTTGACTAGTCCTTCATATCGACTGAGGAGCCAGTTGTCTGATTATGAGAGCCGGGGGGAAGAGGGAGGGGATGGTTAGAAATATCCTGGGTCCAGCAGCTGCTCTGAAAGTCAATTACCCAGTTAAAAATACTTTTCCTTCTAAGCTTTTTTAGGCTTGTTTCTACTTTTATGTAGAGCAAAGGCTTCTGAAGGATTGTCACGGGGTCAAGGTCACATCTGGCCTCCTGTTTAAATTCTGCAGCAGCTCAGGGGGGACTAACAATCCCTAAGCCTCAATGCTTGGGGCCAACCAGCCTGGGTCATTGATGAGGGAGGTGGGGCATGCTGGGAGATTCCTCAGACCAGAGGGGTCTTGGGGGTCCTCTCAGAAGGTAATCCCTCTCTCCTTGCACCCTTTTTCTGGAGGTCAATAAATCAGGAGACAAGACTAGAAGATAAAACCATTTCATGAACATAGCCAGGTGTTAAACGAAGGGAAGTGCCCACATATCAGAGCTTCTCGAGAGCAGAGGCTGTCTTTTGGCCCTCTTGACATCTTTCCCACTTAGTACAGTGCCTGGCACAGAGTAGATGCTTAATAAATGCATCCTGACTAATTTTATACAGTTTCTGTGGGATAGAGGGCCAGGAGGACAAGGAGCCTATTGGGTGGGGCTTGTGAGCCACTTTCTGTACATGAAAGGTTAAGAACAGGATGGAGACAGTTGAAGGACAGGATGTTGAAAGACTTGGGGGAGAGTGTGTTCACCTTGGGCCATTATAGTGTGTCATGAATCAGATCTGCTTTAGTGAGAAAATACATTTCTTTGAGATGAGTCTTCTCAAAACATCCTGGTGTGGCAAGGCATGTCCAAGGTAGGAGAGGTCTCCCTCCAGATTGAAATCAGGAATGACAATACTAGAAGCCTCACAAGGTAGTGCCCAGCATCCAGATCAAGCTCTGTTTCTTACTGCATGGCCCTGGCCAAGCCATTCCCTTGCCTGAACCTGTTTCCATATCTTTAAAATCCCATGGTTCAATCCAACTCTAAAATACTATGATTGAGAAGTCAACAAAACATTTCCCAAGTGCCTCCTGTGTGCTAGGATGGTATAGATGAGTGTATAGCAGAGTCAACAAATCTGAATTGGAATTCTACATGAGACATTTACTAACCATGAGACCTGCATGAGTCTCTGGGTCTTAGTATTCTCATTTAAGAAATCAAATAACAGTCTGAGCCCGTGGTGGCAAACCTCTGGCACACATGTCAGAAGGGGCATTCAGAGTCCTCTCTGTGGGGGCTTGTGCCCTCACCCCCACACAGTTCACCAGTTTGTTACTAGAAAACCAGAAAGATGCAAGGTCAGACTGTTCCATTCTCCCTTTTCACAGGTGCCTGAGGACCTTTCTCACATCATGCACCCTTTTAAAAGGTTTGCCATCACTGGTCTAAGTTGTGGTCTATTCCCATTCAAGGCTGAATCAGTCTGGAGATGTCTATGGGTCTTGTGACCCTTCAGCAGAAAGGCTGAGGCCAAGGACCCCTAGTGAGTTCATAGACAAATGAAGCCCTTTCTTCAGGAAACAGTGGTATGAGCAGGAAGCTATCCAACTGGCTGGTACATTGAATGTGATTCTGCACAGCAAAACAATTCCATATTTAAAATCTTCTGTTAACTATTTGATAATGTCACAGAAAGGTGATTTAAAAATACAAATATATATATATATATGTATATATTCAGTTACCTGTAGAAATAATTTTTAAACCCCTTACCTTTGGTTTTAGAATGAATATTGTGTATTGGTTCTAAGACAGAAGAATGGTAAGGGCTAGGCAAAGTGGGTTAAGTGACTTACCCAGGGTCACACAGCTGAGAAGTGCTTGAGGCCAGATTTGAACCCAGGACCTCCCATCTTTAGGTAATCTCTCTCAATCCACTGAGCTACCCAGCTGCCCCTGTAGAAATAATTTTTAATGATTGTTTTCTGACATTTTTTTTTACATTTCTGACATTCAGATTTTCTCTTTCTCCCTCCCTTCCCCACCTCCCTCAGTCAGTAAACAGTCTGCCATAGATTATACCACTACTTTCCCGCAATACATATTTCCCTATTGCTCATGTCCTGATAGAAGACACACATCACACACACAATAAAAAACTCATAAAGGAAATAAAGTGGAAGATGGTCTGCCTTGATCTGCAACCAGATTTTAAAAGGAAATACTTTGGGAAACCTCTTAAAGTAAATGATGGTCTTTTTTAAAAGATGAAAACCACAAGTGTTTCCCCTGGAGCAAGGGAAGTGGGGAACGATGAAGAACAAAAGCAACCTGGACATCTGAGACTTTGAGATAATCTGGTCCAAAGTCCTCAGAAGACAATTAATATCAGTGGCCAAGACAATCAGAACAAAAAAACAGGAACCTGGGAATTCTCTCAGGATAAGAAGGCACCCAGGGGTCCAAAAGAATGAGGGCTCTCACAGGCTTCAAACACAGGGCAATGTAAGGGATCAGAGAAATCCAAGGGAATAACCCTCCTCCCTGAATAAAATCTGCATCCCTCCCTCTATCTATCTCCCCTCCTCCAACACTCACTGTCCTCCTACCCAGAGACAAGTGTGTCTGTTTCCTTTGCATTTGAATATTTAGATATGGAAGAACTAGGTTAGAAGTAATTGCTTCTAGCCTTTGTCTGTTGGTCAGTGGAAAGGATCTTGCAAAGCTTTGTGGGGCCAATTGGGGAATGGCTGAACAAACTATGGTATATGTTGGTGATGGAATACTATTGTGCTCAAAGGAATAATAAAGTGGAGAAGTTCCATGGAGACTGGAACAACCTCCAGGAAGTGATGCAGAGCGAGAGGAGCAGAACCAGGAGAACATTGTACACAGAGACTAATACACTGTGGTATAATCGAACGTAATGGACTTCTCCATTAGGGGCGGTGTAATGTCCCTGAACAACTTGCAGGGATCCAGGAGAAAAAAAACACCATTCATAAGCAAAGGATAAACTATGGGAGTGGAAACACCGAGAAAAAGCAACTGCCTGAATACAGAGGTTGAGGGGACATGACAGAGGATAGACTCTAAATGAACACTCTAATGCAAATACTATCAACAAAGCAATGGGTTCAAATCAAGAAAACATCTAATGCCCAGTGGACTTACGCGTCGGCTATGGGGGGCGGGGGGGGGAGGAAAAGAAAATGATCTATGTCTTTAACGAATAATGCTTGGAAATGATCAAATAAAATATATTTTAAAAAAAAAAAGCTTTGTGGGGCAGAGATCTGGGGCTGACAAGGGCCTTCGAGAACATCTGCTCAAACGATTTCATTTTACAGATGAGGAAATGGAGGACCAGAAACATGAAATAACTGGTGCAGGGTCCCACTGCAAGGCAGTGGCAAAATAGGGCACTGGTTCAACATATTCTCATGCCAAGGTTCTTGTTGCTAAATTACGCTGTCTCTCTCAGTGGTTTGAGGCTTCATGATAGGAGAGGAGATGTGCGGATTCCCGCCTCAGCTAAGCCAGAGCTCTTGGGATCAGGACCAGGTCTCTGACCATCTTGGGCTGCAAACATCATCATGTGGGCACATGATTTCAGCGATTTAATTCATGTGTTTGAGCATGTTGATAGCAATAGACTTGCACCTGTGGGCCTGGTATGTGCATTAAAGGCAGGAGACCAGTTTTCACCAGGTAGCTTGGTCCTGTCTGCTCTGCCCAGACCTTGAAATACATGACTAGCTCTGATCACAAGGCCTATAAATGTCGGAGACAGTTGAATCATAGACTCTCTGTCTTTGAAGACAGCTCTCTATTGGCATCATGTTGCCTTTCTCTTGGTATGTTTCTTCATGACCAACATGCTATACATACAATAAACATATTTATGGTACACAGACACATACTTATATTCATACAAGCATAGATGTGTCTGTCTGTAGGAAGATGTGTATATGTATGTCATACAAACATATTCATACATGTAGAGAGACAGCTGGGAGAGGGAAGAGAAAGCTGGTTCGCCAGGCAAGAGGAGTAATGTTTAAGGTGTCTCTGATCTGCCTTCCAGTGACATGCACTTGCAGTGGGGCAGAAGGAAATAATGACACATATTGGAATAGAATCCAACTTTTTATCTTCATCCCTTCGAAATGCTTATCATCTAACATGGGCTTGTTTTGCTACAATTTGTTGAGGTAGACTTGATCCATATTTTTGTGGTTATAATTTATTTATTTATTGAGAATATTTTTCCATGGTTCCATGATTCATGCTTTTCCCCACCCTTCTTCCCTCCTCCCCTCCTTGTCTGCTCTATTCCCTTTCTCTGTTCTTCCTCTCCAGTATTTTATTTATCATCCTGCCCCACTTCCCCCTCCCTCTAGTTACCTCCCTCTTCTCTTGTCTTATTCCCCTCTACTTTTGAGTAGGGTAAGAGAGAATTCTATCTGAGAATCCACTGAGTCTACTTGTTTTTCCTTCCCTCAGCCAGTTAACATGAGAGTAAAGTTGAAGCATTGCCCATCGCCACCCTTACCCTCTCCTCTGTAATGATTCTTCATGCCACTTTGTGTTACGTAATTTATGGCATTCCCTTTTCTCTCAGTGCAATCCTCTCTTTCGGGCCTTGATTGATTTTTTTTTTTTACATATCATACATATATATACATATTGTGTCATAGATACATATCGTTCTAGATCATTACATTTACACACACTTGATCCAGTTTAAAGTTTTTTCATCATGAAACCAATCAAAAGACTAGAAATTTCTCAAGGGCTTTTCTTTCATTTCTTCTGATTTCCAGAAGCCAATGCCTGATGTGGCTTGGAGGAATTGGTACCAACCCCTCCAGCTGGCTTCCAAGCCTTTGCTTGCTTTCTGAGAAATCATTAGGTTGTTTCACAGCTACAGTTTGTCAGTTCTTGCTGATGTTTTCCATATTTGACCTTTCTTTGCTTTCTGCATTACTGCTATTGATGCCATTTGATTGTGGACTCGACTGATCTTACAAATGTTGGTCTTCTCCGAATTATAGAGCTGCGATATCTCTCAAAATCACGGAAACACACTCTTTCAGCTACCAATTTTACACATTTCCTTGGAAGAAATATCTAGTCTAAAAATCCCAGAATGACGAACAGAACAAACACAAGAAAACAATGAAAGCCTCGGCATGACATGAACTGTAGCCCTTAGCTCGTCGAGAACAAAATAAAAGTCGGAAAATGGACCTGATCTTCTTTTGCCTGGCTGAGACCAAACATTCCGAGTAGACCTAATGTCAATAAAAGCACGACTGAATGACCATTGCTGTCCCCAAATGGAATCAGATCACAATGATTGATTTTTCTAAATGCTACCTACATCCCTTTACCTATTGACGCGATCTGATCCTAACCCTAACTTCCCAGGGCCCCAGGCAAATCTCTGAAACTTCAAGTTACACATGAGTTGCTCATCTGCATTGGTAGAGAGACTTTACACACCAGAGGTTTCTCAGCAATGATTAAATTATTTCTGCCCCAAAGACCCTCATACCCACCTTCTTATTATCTAGTATGATGGAATATGAAAGGCTTCTGTTGAGTGGCATTTTTTCTTTGTTTCCCTAGTTCTTAGAACATTTTTAATGCTTATTCTTTTTCTCTATCTCTGTCACCCTCCCTCTCTCTCAATATCTGTCTGTTCATCTCCATCTTTATCTGTATCTGTATCTCTTTCTGTCTGCCATATATCTCCCTATCTCTCTTTCTATCCATAAATATGTTCATCTCACCTTCTATCAATTTATCTACCTGCCTACCTATTTCCCTCCCTCCCTCCCTCTCTGTCTCTGTCTCTGTCTACCCCCTCTCTCTGTCTGTCTGTTTCTCCCTTTCCCTTCCCTTCTCTCTCTCCCCTTCTGTCTCCCTCCCTCTCTCTGTCTCTCTATCTCTTTGCCTCCCTCTCTCTGTCTCTCTGTCTCTCTGCTTCTCTTTGCCCCCCCCCTCTCTCTCTCTCTCTCTCTCTCTCTTTCTCTCTCTCTCTCTCTCTCTCTCTCTCCATCTATCTACCTATCTATCTATCTATGATCTCTCTATCTATATTAGAGTTAACTTAAGGAGTTGAGTAAAAATTATGTGATTCTTAGCACCACTTTTCATTACTCAACCATGATCATGGTATAAAAGACTCCCTAAGACCAAGTGCCACTTCAAAAATAATTTTCCAATTCATAGGTTATAATGGCCAAAATGGTTCCATCTACAATGTAGCCATGCCACCTTTGATGTGTCTCTCCTTAATTAGCTAGAGTGTTTCTAAGAAAGGAAGAGCCTGTATGGAAGATCCCACAACAGTTCATCTGGCATCATCTTCAAGACTCCAGAGTTACCTTTGTATCATGATGTGGCAATAGAATAATTTGTTTGTGCAGGAGGGATTCCCTGTAATTGTAAGGATCCTCCAGATGTTCATGCTTGCAGACAACATTATGTTATTTTCATAACGTCCAAGGGTACTGCAGTCTCCTGTCAAAGATCTCTAATGAATGAAAGTATTTCAGTCTGACAATTCACAAAGAAAAGACTAAATGGATGAAATGCAGATTTCAATCTCTTTCTGAAAAGATTCTCTAGTGGAGTTAAAAAAAAATCTTTCTTAAATTCTTACTATAGGTCAGGCATGGTATCAAGTGCCTGAAGTATCAACCCAAGCCAAAAGAGAGTTCCTGTCTTCAAGGAAGGCAATTCTTCCCCCACATTAATCTTATTTATTGCTTTTTAAAATATTTTTTCATTCCATGATTCATGTTCTTTCCCTCTCCTTTTCCTTCCCCCTCCCTGAGCCAGACAAGTAATTTCACTGGATTATGCAAATGTTGTCACTTGATATCCATTTCCATATTATTCATTTTTTCAATAGAGCAGTCTTGTCATGTATCCATATAAACAAGTGATAAATCATGTTTTTCTTCTGCATTTCTACTCCCACAGTTCTTTCTTTCAATGTGAAGTGTTCTGTCTCACAAATCCCTTGGGGTTGTCTTAGATTGTTGCACTGCTATTAGTAACAAAGTCCATTACATTCAATCATGTTACAATGTATCCATCTCTGTATACAATGTTTTCCTGGTTCTGCTCCTTTCACTCTGCATCAGTTCCTGGAGGTCGTTCCAGTTCACGTGGAATCCCTCCAGTTCATCATTCCTTTGAGCACAATAGTATTCCATCACCATCATTTACCACAATGTGTTCGGCCAGGCTCTGACTGAGGGACACCCCTTAATTTTCCTATTTTTTTTCCCACTGCAATGAGTGTGGATATTTTTGCACAACCCTCTTTTGTTATTTCTTTGGGGTACAAGCCTAGTGGTGGTATTGCTGGATCAAAGGCCAGGCATTCCTTTGAAGCCCTTTGGGCATCATTCCAACAGGGAAGGCTATTCTAATGAAGGAAATCAGTAGAGAAAAGGGAGCTGTAATGTGGAGGGAGGATAATGAAGGACTCGAAGGTGCCTGCAGCAAAGACATGGTAGACAAAGTACAGGGTGACTAGAATCAAAAGTGCAGCCCCCTCTGTCTAACTGGATCAGATAATAGAGATGAAAAGGAAGCTGAGGTCAGGGTTAACAAGTTGAAGGGAGTTTCAAGAAACTGAAAAGTCCTTTAAGTGAGCCCCAGCTCCCCTTAGCAGCCAAGAGTCACCCGTCTTTTTAATACTAAGGCTTTGCTGGTGCTGACGTGTGGCACAAAGTCCTAGAATATCGGCACTGGAGAAGTACTCAAGACGAGTGTCTCACAGAGAAAATAGCACAGCATATGGTGGGCACCAGCAGGTTAGAGCACAGAACTGGCTGTGAACTCTTGAGAGGAAGACGAAGAAAAAGATGCCACCAAGAAACCCTATGAGAGAGAGCTCAGAGGCCAGCCACCTGGGGTGAGGGAGGCCCTGCTATGACCAGCGGAGATCTATCTTATTGCTCTACTGACCCCCCATGACAACAAGAGCAGGTAGGGTGGAGGACGCCCATGGCAGGTATCCCTAGTGGAGGGCTTTGGGAGATCATGGATGAGAGTCCCCAGGACTGGCCAGGATCTGCATCCCTGGGAGGAATTCCTGTCATTAGAACCCAGATTGATTGGCATTTCCCACCGGAATGCATCGGATGTGTTGACTTGATGCTTTCGCTTTTGAATTAGAGTCTGTGTGTGAACCTGGTCAGTGGCTGCTGAATTAAAATTGTTTCTAAAAGGCCTGAACCTGCCTCAGGACAGTTAATAGCACCGTATCAGAGTGGGACGGTCTGGCGGCGGCCTGAAAAGTCAGTCCACTAACAAGCATTTGATGAGCTTCTTGAGAACTGACGAGCCAGCCCTTGTGTGGAGATCTCCGGTGATGGGTGACCGAGTGCCTGTGGAGGCCGCAGAGTCCCCTTTAGTGCAGCTTTGCCTGTCCCTGATGGTTCAAAGCAGGCTGAGGTGGGTCATTCTTCCATGGGGAGGCCTCGTGCTCCAGACGGCTAGGGGAGCCCTCCCTGCCAGGCCTTAGAGATTCTGCCACCCAGGCTGGTCCCCTCCTCCTGGCACGGCTCCTCTGGGGGAAGGGCTTCTGGAGCCTGCCCTCTAAGCCCCATTGCCCAAGTCCCCAGAGCCCCTCTCTCTGTCCCTGGGGCTCTCTCAGACAGACCACTCAGGACTGCAGGAGCTTGGCTGACTGTCCTATCACGCTGGGAACATAGCAGAATGGTGTGTGATTACACCACCTAGTGGGCAAAGACACACCGGCCTGCAAAGGCTCCCCCCCACCCTGATTCATGGGTTGCATGACCATGGAGCCATCCACACAGCATGAGGCTCTCTTTTGAGCCACCGTCAGGCCGGCTGCTGCTTCACCCAAGTGAACCTCGGACAGGGAGTGTATTCTGATGTGGTGGGGGCTTCCTCAGTGAATCACAAGCTGCCAGGCCACTCTGGGCCCTTGTTCAGATACATGGGGGACCTCTGAGGTCCTTGTCCACTCTGCAAGGCTGTGACATGCTGTGAGGGTGTGGACCACTGGAACCCTAAGATCTTTCTCAAAATTAGTAATTGTCTGGTTGTACCTCTCCCTAGTACAATTGATGTTCGGTTTTATATTTATCACTATCCTAGTCCAACTTATAATTGATTAAGTAAGATTTTTGGATGTTGACTTTGTGGGGAATGGGTCCCATGGCATAGTGGGGAGGACATTATTTCTGGAGTCACAGGGTCTGGGTTCAAATCAGATGTCTGACAGTAACTACTAGGTGGACTGGGGCCAGTCACTTTAGCTGCCTTGGTTTTATTTCCTTATCTTATAAGATCAATGTTTTCACATAAAAGATGTAGGGCCACAGGGACTTGGAGCCCCCAGGAGTGGGAGCAGACCCCAGTAAAACCAAAGCAGCCCAAGAGAAATGTGGGTAGACCTTCTCTGACATCTAGCTCACCTCTCAGGAGAGGTCCGTGCCTGCATCACCACCAGCATGCCAGCTGGGAGCCCAAGGGGAGGCCTGGGCAAGAGAGATTCTGGCCTTCCTAGTCACCGCCCCAGGCCAGTACATGTTGCTCTTCTCTTAGGATGAGGCCACTTCCCTGGTCACTAGCTCCCACCTCACCCTCACCAGCTTAACTCCGCCACCCAACACGAGAAGTATAAAAAGTCTATGAAAAGGCAACCCCAAATAGTGAATGCATTGTCGAACCATTTAGCCAAGCAAATGGGCAGAGAGAAATTGGAGAAGTTCTGTGGATTAGAAATCTCCAGAAAAAGGACAAGAGCCACCGAGCCCTTTGCTGTGAGGGAATAAGAGCAGATCTCATTTCAAACTAGCCCTCCTCTTGACCCAGGGGCCGAGCATCCCGCTTCCCCCTGTGCCCACCAGTTCCAAATTCTCTCTCACTGGATTCTATTTCCAAGCCCACATGACTTTCCCCAAGGCTCTCTCCCCAAGTCAGTCCCTTGTACTCACTGTCATCCCATCCTCTATAGTGCATCCATGTAAGCCACAACAGACCAAAGGCCCAGGGCTCAGCTGTGAAGTCTTATTACACTGGAAAAAAGAAACATTTTGGACTATGTGGTCTCTGAGACCCCTATTAGAGCTCTATCTCTGATGCTCTCATCTAGGTAAGATCCAGCCCACCCAGGGTCTGCCGTAAGCACTTGCCAACGTGTCACTAAATTTTTTATGAAAAATGTTGACCTGAAAGGGATCGAGGGGAGCTGGATGTTGAAAATCTCGTTGAGACTTTGTGGACCAAGATGAAAAGTTGAAGAACAGCAAAATGGTGGTGATGATGATCATGGTTCAACATTTTAGAAAAGAAAGAGAGAGAGACAGAGAGAGAGAGAGACAGAGAGAGAGAGAGAGACAGAGAGAGAGAGAGAGAGAGAGAGAGAGAGAGAGAGAGAGAGAGAGAGAGAGAGATGGAGAGAGAGAATCCTGTTCACGTGCCTGGCATCTTCATGTTTCCCAGAGGAAATCGGCCATGAAAGCCCCACCACTGTTTATTACAATGCCATCCGTTCCTTCTTTCCAACTTGGTGCATTGGACAAACACTCCTTTTGATCACATTCCAAATTCCAACTTTCTTATCCTATTCTCTAAAACCAAATTAATTCCTCTTGTCAGAGCTCAGAAGAAATTCAGGGGGAAAAATGCACATCCTGCAGTCCATTTGTTCTGACATCCCTAAATGGTGAGTTTATAATAGCCATTTTATCCCGCTAATCTCTTCAGAACATTCGGTCTCCAGTCATCGTCAAATTCACATATTAGAGCAGGTCACCTGCAGCCTGACCTTTAAAGCGCTCCGTAATGGGCTGTACGCTCCACTGTCAGATGCTGTCTCTTCTCTATTGTCCTCAGTAAAAGATGGTCCCGGGCCAGAGCCAGGGGCCCCCTCTTCTGTCTGGCCCTTTCGAAATACCCTGGAGTGCCAATGAAGAGAAACACAGAATGCTAGCAGGAATGGGTCTGCTGGTGCAAGGGGGCTCCCCTTTCCCAGGAGAAAACAAATAAAGAATGGATGGCATTCTTATGAAGTTAGGGAGGAGCCCTGTACAGTTCGGCACTTCAAGGTTTTTGGTAGGAATTAAAGCAGCAACCCAAGAGATCATTAATATCCTCAGGCACAAGGCTTCTGAGGACCAACCCATTCCTCACTACTCTGTATAATAACCCAACTGGGCTCACTTCCCCAAAACAACCTGTCACTTAGGGGTTTGGTCCCCAGAGTAGCAGCTGATGCTCTCTTCAGAGTCCAATTGGTAACCCTATTGGTGACTATTGTCTTAGACTCTTATGCAGGAGGCCCTGCCAGTGTACTTGTCCCTAACCATCTGCCAGTACATTCTTCAGTTGTTTTCCATCATACCCTACCCTTTTGTGACCCTATTTGGGATTTTCTTGACAGAGAGACTAGAGTGGTTTTGTCATTTCTCTCTCCCATTTTAAAGATGAGGAAATAGAGGCAGAGAGAGGTTAAGTGACTTGCCTAGGGTCACACAGCTAGCAAGTATCTGAGGCTGGATAGGAATTCAGTTCTTCCTGACTTCAAGCCTGGTGCTCTATCTACTGTTCCAATAGTAGACTTAGTTCTTTAGTGAAGGCATTTACTCATAAGGAATAGCAAGAACAATGGTTACAAAGCATCCGTCCTCAACCCAGGAGCATAAATATGGAATCTATTGAAAGAAGAGTGGCCATGAAGTCAAAGTATAATGGCAGCACATGTATGGAACATGCTTGGCCAAAGCCTCTCAGCTTTCCCAAACTGCAGAGTCTCTGTCCTACTAGCTTCTAGCTGCTTCTCTTGAAGTCTATGGCAGGCTTTGCTGTTAATGATAGAAAAGTCATCTCCTGCTCAGCTGGGTTGGCTCCCGACATGGCGTGGCTCCTCTGGGGGCCTCATAAAGATGAATGGCTACAGAGAAAAGTGAGAAGATGGCCTGGACCCTCGAGGCAAGCTTCTTGTCTTTGCTCCGTTATCCATCCACAATGGAATTTTCTGCATCTTTCTACTTCTCCAGGGATGTAGAGTGCTGACTTGGAATCTGAAGGCAATCTCAACTAGATTTCAGTGCCTATATTTCCTCCAGTTAAAGTCTTCTGCTTTTGCTCATGTTTTACCAGCTTACCTTATCCCTCCTTCCCCTAATGAAAAATGGGCTCCCCTAAAAATGGCCTGGAGGAAACCGGTGCTGTTGAAAGAGGACCAGACAGTATTTCCAAGAGGTTATAGAGTTAGCACAGGTTTAATACAGAGGACAACATTCCAAAAGAATCCACCATATAGAAGCATAGCACGTAACTGTCACATATAATAATCAGATACGTAGGTTGCATATACATATAATAACACTCTATGTCTTGCCAAGGTCCCATTAGACTTTAGATCCTTGAGTCTTTGGCCTCTCTTTGTGTCCCCAGAACATAGCACAAAGCCCGATGCACAGTAAGCACATGAATGCTAACCGATTCCCAATTGGTTGGCTGTATTCTACGGGTATTGAGGATGGCAGCGGCAGTTAGTTGACAAAAGGGGGCAAGTGACATTGTGGACAGACCCCCAAATATAGGGTCAGGAATCCTGGGGTTCCAGTGTTGTTTCAGACATTGAACAAGTGCATGCTGATGGGGGAATGATTCCAAATATTGCCAGATAGAGATGATATATAGCACCCAGCACCCAAAACTACCATGAGAACAAATGAGCTCATGTGAGTAATACACTTTGTAAACACAAAGTAGAAAAGATCATGAGGTGATGAGGAGAAGGAGCAGACAGTGATGATGAAGAAAATACCCAACCGGATCATGACCCCTTGAATTGACTCCATGGATTGGAAACTATTGCTGTTGCTCAATCCTTTTGACAGAGGTAATACATTGATGTCAATCCTCATTCAAGTGCAAATAACTACAATGGGACCTTTCCTGGGATGATTCCATAGGATCATAGAGTCGAGTCCCATTCTCTCATTTTGTAGGTGAGAGAGCAAAGGTTAAGAAGCATGAACATTTTTCATTGCTGATTTCAATAAATCAATGCTTCTATGACTTATATTTTCAATGGTTTTGCTCTTGCTTTCTGCGATGAAAATCAAATCTCAATGGACCATGGATGTAACACAGGACATAGAGTCAGAAAGATCCATGCTTGAATTCTTCCTGAGAAACTTTCTTAGCTGGGTTATCCTGGCCAAGTCATTTACCCTCCCTGTTAAAACTCTGTTCATCTTAAAGTACTATAATAATGCTAGTTATTATTTCCATGATGACAAATTCGTTGGTGGGAAATAGAGTATAAGGGGGAAAAAAGGCAAGAAAAACTCAGCCAAATAGGATCTACATTTAGTTCATATTTTAAAGTTCTCCCCAGACTGGCTTCATCCTATCTAAGCAGCCTTCTGTCATACCGCTCATTGGTCCTGAATTCCAGTCAACATGATCTATTGCTTGTTCGTCAAACATCATGCCATTTCTCCCATTATTGCTTTCACTCAAGACATTCCATTTGTCCTGATTGCATTCCCTCCATATTACTATCAGTTGGAACCCAACCTATGATGTTCCTTCCTCCCTCCCCTAACCCTGCTGACACAGAGCTGACACTAAGTATTTGGGAAACCAAGCCAAGAAGTCTAAGCAAAGTTGACAGCAAACATGGTGACAGAGGGTGGTATATGGAGGAGCTCCCTGTGGTCCGGGGCTTGGGGTAGACAGATTCTATGGCTTTCTGCATCTCCCCTTGAATTGAACAGGCTGTTGTTGTTTTGTGTTAGGGCTATTTCTATTTGCTCAAATTCATATAGTTATGTGTTTAAGTCCACTTCCATGCAAAGCTGAATATTTAATAATACTATTAATAAGTAATAACACCAAACCCAGTATGGTATCAACACAAATAGGGAAAGTACTCTGTTTTTCATATATATGCATAAGCTCTTATTTTTCATATGCCCCAAGGGGAGCTGCTGAAATGATATTGAGGCCACTACGATTTTAGGTAGATGGAGAATAAAAAAATGCATCCTAGTGTATCACCTGCCAAAACAAGCCTGTCTATTTCTCCTCATTCAATTCAAATTCGTTGAAAAAAATAAGATAATTAGACTATTCATTGGGGTGTCCTTGAACCTTCATAATAAGACCTCCACATTTACATACACATATAGACAAGTGCATAACATTTCCATTAGCATTGAACTTGCTATAGCCATGACAGCAAAAGCTGCTGTTTAGACTTGCAGCAATAGTGAGAAGTCACCTCTTCTGTGCTTGTTTTTCAATCTCTAAGTGGACATCACATCCTTTCCTCCCATTGGATGGAGTTATACAATGCCATAAAGGCATGGAAGTGACAAGACTCGAAGCCTTTTCCAAAGAGATCCATCAGCTCCTCACACTTCCTTGAAAGTGAGATCCAACATGTCGGCCTGCAGTCTCATTTTACCCAATATTTAGAGCTCTTTTGGCTGAAATGTGTCTTTTTGTTGTGTTGGCAGGGCTGGCCTGGGACATCCACGTCATGAATTGTTAGTGCTCAAACCAGGTAGCAGCCCAGAATGATGTCTGAGAAGAACACTAGCAGCTGCCCTCTGGAGATGACAAGTGCAGTTAATTAGTTTTCAGACAACATAATTTCACCAAGACATTCTACATTAGGATGCTTCTCCATTCTAAAAGACTCAGGAGTGAATCTTTCAGACAAGCATCTTTCCATATTTTAAACCTTTGTATCCCCAGTCGCTGGTACAGATCTGGCATATCATAGGTGTATGATAAATGATTGTTGATTGAAGGGTGGATTAATGTGAATTGAAGAACAGATTGGTCGGCAGGCACTGTGTGAACTCCAGGAATCTCAAGGATCAATTATTCCGGAGAGCAGGGTGCCCATTTCAATGATGGCAATCATGACCCATCCATCACTGTCCATCTTGTGCTATACTTGTCTACAACGTGGAGCAAATCACCACAAGAGGTCTAGGAACCATGCAGAGGACCTTTTGAATTTTTTTCTGTATTCTCTATCCAATCAATTTATAGTCATGATGTGGATGCCAAGAGAATGTGTATGTTAACTTTCGGTAACCCCCTTACTCTTGCTATATGACTGGCTTATCTTATTTTGGGTCACACAAGTCTCTGAAGGTATCCTTTACACAGCTTCTCCTGGAAAACCCCTTCTTGATGATGTTTAGCCTGCTTATTTGCACCATGAACTTGTCCTTTGTGTATTCTCTGATGTCATTTCTTCGTAAGTAGTATGGCACAGAGTCATTGAACATCATGCATATAACCCTGGAGTTTTAAAGAGGTAGCTTAGCATCATTAGAAATTGGCGGAGTGGAAACACCGAGGAAAAGCAACTGCCTGAATACAGTGGTTGAGGGGACATGACAGAGGAGAGACTCTAAATGAACACTCTAATGCAAATATTATCAACATGGCAATGGGTTCAAATCAAGAAAAAATGTAATGCCCAGTGGATTTGCGCGTCGGCTATGGGGGGTGGGGGGAGGAAAAGAAAATGATCTATGTCTTTAACGAATAATGCTTGGAAATGATCAAATAAAATATAACTAAAAAAAAAAGAAATTGGCAATTTCTCAGGGAATCCATACTTCCGCTCTTCAACTCTCAGCCCAACTCAGTTTTTCCTCGTGTGTGTTGCATATGTGATGGCTTCTCTTCGGACGCTGTAAGCTCCCCCGAGGACGAGGCTGTTTTACTTCTTTGTAGTTAAGAATATGAGACCACAAATATAAAGCTCTTTGTTATCACCAATCATCATCATCACAGCAATTATCATGTCTTTCTAACTATTATTTTTACCATTATTATTATTGATCTGTGTATCCATTAGGCTTGCACAGTGTCTAGCACATGGCCCATTTTTAATACATGCTTTTTATTCATTACTTTATTTATTTGTATGGTCTTCTTCATATACATGTGAGCTCAGTGCCTTTTTTGTCTAATTGAATATCATTATTTAGACAATAGATATTCTTTGTCTGCTTTATTTTTCCAGTGTGGATAGTTAGGTTTAATTCTATGGGGTAAGTCTATAAATAGAAATTAGAAATATTTTTGTAATTATGTAAATAGTAATAATTATGATAACAACAGCAAAAGCACTTCCCTATTATTTCATATATGTGTGATAGAGCTTGTCACAATTCTGAGCTTATTCTATTCTACTTTTGCTCATGGTAATTTCGTTATAACATAATAGATGGTAATCAAGAGTTGTGAGACTTCAAAATTAAGACATTTCATTGTGGAAACTTGTGAACAAGCTTATCTTGCATGAGCTAATTTCCAAAGACACTCCTTTGACCAAAGGGCTGGCACTTCTTGGGGTTCGGCAGGACTTGCTGGACCTTTTCCTCTTTTGGCACTGGCTTTGAAACCTCGGGGTCACCAACAGAATGAGATACGATAGAAGAACAGGACTTTGGAGGAGGATTATTAAGATTGTGGGTTATTGTACAATGACTGGGTGACCTCATCACTCCCTACAATGATGCAGCTCCCAGCTCCCTCGCCCCTCCTTTTCTTCTGTGATGTATCCATGTTCTCCTCAAAGCGTTGACTTAGGGACCAGATAAAATATTGGGGACCTTCCTTTGGATTGACTTGAAATAGATACAATGAACCATGAGAGCCATTCATTCATCTTCCCTGGCTCTCAAAATGAGTCCCACCCATTTCCCTTTTTTCAGTCATCCATCTCCCTGGCATGTAGGCACACTCCTGGGCAATTCCTCATTAGTAATATCTTGTGACCAACTCAGGGCCACCATGGGCCTTTCCATTGACCTTTAGATGACCCTCAAGTCAATTCCTAGGAGATAATGATCTTCTATGATTCATAGCCATACAGCGCCCCTGGAAGCATAGTGATGTTCAAAATATGGCATTATCATTATTGCATTTTATAGAGTGCCATTCTCCTCGGGAATTTCATCTAATTAAACTTCAACTAAAAAGGGGAGGATGTGGTGACATTGAGAGAGAGATTTATTGAAATGGTCTGATAAAAGGAAGGTTCCCCTTTGTTACAGAGGACAATAGTAGTGCTCCAGTCAGGGATGTAATTATACATCTTGTAGTGCTGGGAGGACTCTGGCCAGGGCCAGACCAGGAGCTAGTGGGGACAAAGCAAAGACAGAAAACAAGCCAAATCCTTGGACTTCCAGCCAAGATAGGTCCAAGTCTTGGCTCGGTCACTTCCTATTCTCTGCCCTTGCACAGATCACACTCATGTGTCCCATGTTTTCTTATGTGACAGAGGAAAGGGTTACTCAAGCTCATGTCTAGACATTATTAGGCTTGGAATCACTGGTGTCATAAGTCTGTGATCTCAAGTCATGCAATGATATAGAATTTTACTCCTACTCTAAGGGAAGCGATTCCATCGATATGTCCATAGGAGGAAACATCATGTCAGCATTTGCAATAAACACTAGCATGTGTGCACACACGTGTGTGTGTGTGTGTGTGTGTGTGTGTGTGTGTGTGTGTATTATCGGAGGGATCAGAAGATCAGGGATGAAATCCTGGCTCTATTCCATGCCATGTCCTTCAAGAGGTCTTTTTCATTACTGTAAGTCAATAGCACCATCCCAAAACACTGCCTTCAATTTGTACATAGCTGGCGTATACTTACCTGTCAACGTGTTATATTACCCTCATAGAATGTCAAGTCCTTGAAGGCACTCCTTTGTTAGCCTTCTTTTCCTTTAAGGGAAGCTAGAGAGCATGGGATTTTGGATTTGATGTCAAGACACCAGAAATTCAAATCCTGTCTCATTTGCTTCTTAACTAGATGACTCAACCCCTCCAACACTCAGTCTGCACATCTTTAAAATGGGGATAACAACAAAACACAGTTTACAAGGCTGTTGTGGGGATTAAATGAAATAAACCATCTCAATTGTTTTGTAAACTTTAAAAGCAAGTTCTGAGCGGTGACAGCCAAAGAGTAAAGCCGTATTCATAGATGGTTGTTTGGTTGTTAATCAACATCTCTTGATAGATGTGGAAAATTCATAGTGCTGGTGATTTGCCCTTGCTCAGACAGATAAAACATGTGTGTGAAGTAAGACTTGAAGCCCAGTTCATTCTCAGTCCAGGGCCACCATCTTATCCTGTATCCTCTAATTGTTTTGTATGACACATATAAGATAGAAACACATAAAAATGTATAAAACATGATTTAAGCGGTTCAAGGCAGCAGTGGAAAGATATCAAAAGACAGTATAGGGGGCATCAGGGTGGTTCAGTGGATTGAGAGCCAGGCCTAGAGACGGGAGGTCCTGGGTTCAAATCCGGCCTCAGACACTTCCCAGCTGTGTGACCCTGGGCAAGTCACTTGAGCCCCATTGCTTAACCCTTACCACTCTTCTGCCTTGGAACCAATACACAGTACTGATTATAAGACATGGTAAGGGTTTAAAAAAGACAGCATAGAATGAAATCCCAACTGAATGGGAGAACCAATATCTGCACTTAATGGAGAGCTAATCTAAGTTTCAAGGCACCTCTTTTACAATAGTAGCAAATACTCATGAAGCTAGTGAATGTGATTTTATCCAAATTCCAGATAAGGAGAGAGGTGGTCACTGAGGATGGACAAGTATGTGCCCAAGATCATCTAGAGAGTGTCACATTGACCTTGAAGCCCAATCCACCCCATAGATCATCTCTCTCATTTCTTGTCCCTAAGGAAGTCAGGAGGCTTGAGAGAAGGGAAGAGGGAGCAAGGAATAAGTACTTATCTAGTGCCTGAGATGTACCAAGAACTATGCAAAGTGCCGTACAAATCTGAGTCCAGATTCAAGCCACGCCTCTGTGTCTTACCAGAGGGTTTTCTTGAGTCATGCTGACGTTGTAATCTGGAAAGACATCCTTGCTTTTGATTTTTTGATTCTGCCCACTTTTGCTTCCTTTCTGACCACGTATATTATTCACCACTCATCACCATGATACTTTTTTTCAGTGTTACTTACACAATGACATTCCTATGAAGTAGGTATTAGCATCCCCATTTTGTTGAAGAGCAAACTGAGCCTCAGAGAGGACTAAATATAATAGATTTAGAACTAGAAGGGACCATAGAAGCCACTAATTCCAACTCCATTTTGTAGATGGGAAAAAAGGTAGTATAGAGAATTGGTCTGACATAGAATTCAAATTCAGGTCTTCCTCAATCTAGGTTCAGTGCTCTACTCACCATGCCTCTAGGTATGTGCCTCTTGGTGACTCTCCCATGATCACAAATAGTAATTGGCAAAGGTACGATGTGAACACTTGTCTCCTTGACTCCAAGTATAACACTATTCAAAATGTCATATTGCCATTCTATCAATATTAAGCTCCCTTGATTTTTATGCATCTGGGGACTCCAAGGAGCACAGTGTTCATTTATATTTGATTTCATCTCTCCAAAAAAAATCTGTAATGGTTATTAGGAGGCAGAAAGGTTTTTAATAAGAAATATCTTGTTTTGAATCCTTCCCTTGCCCACAGCTATATGGTCATAGACAAGTCACTTAATTTTTTTCATAAAATCAGGGAGTTGGACTCTACATCAAGGGACCAACTAGTTTTAAACATGTGATCATGTCATCCTAATTTTGCTGATAAGTAAACAAGATGTAAAATAACTCATGTGGATTTGCAGAGGTCAATATCTCAACTATTCTGTAGTATCTATGACTCATGGGATATAAAATTACAGAGGAAGCAAAGACAATTGCCAAAGTAACACCAGTTTGGGAAGCTGATAAGTGAAAACAGAAAGAGCTGCTCAAATCTTAGTTTTCTTATTTTCTTCAGCAAAGAAAATGACCCTTGTTCAGGAAATAAATGGTCAAACAGAAATGTCTATAGTTAGATACTGATACCCAAGATAAGTAAGGAGAGTGGAAGAGAGCTCCTAGCTGCTCTTAATGATTCCAAGTCATTTGGCCAAGGACAACATGTCATCAGGAATGATGGAAATGGAAGATGGGATTGCTGAGCCAGAATCCATGATGTTAGCATGATCATGGGAAATGGGTGAGATGTTGAAAGACAGGAAAAGGGCAAATATTCTGATTTTAAAAATAAAACAAAAAGTAAAAAGGCAGAGTTTATAAGCTGTAGACCCATGTGCTTCACTTCAATTCTGTAGAAATTATGAAAGAGATAGTTGAAAAATGTCTAGAAACAAAAAGGCTACCATCCCAAGAGCTCAGCCTAGTGTCATCAAGAACAGGTCAAGGCAAATTGACCTCATGTCCTCTTTCAATAGGATTACTAGAAGAGTCAGTGAAGACAATACTGTGGATAGAGGATAAATTCTAAACATTAGAGTTTAACAAAGCATTAGAAAAACTATATTGTGGATATTATACATATATATATATCCTTGATAGATAGATAGATGGATAGATAAATGGACAGACAGACAGACAGACAGACAGACAGATAGATAGATAGATAGATAGATAGATAGATAGATAGATAGATAGATAGATGGATCGATGGATCGATGGATGGATAGATAGATAGATAGATAGATAGATAGATAGATAGATAGATAGATGGATGGAATGATAGATAGATAGATACTTGTAGATACTTGATGGAGACATGAGAATTAAAGGAGAATATGATTAGATGGATTCAGATCTGGCAGGATGACTGAATTCCAAGAGAAGCTGGTCATAATTAAACAACAACATGACAATAAGTCTCTAGCAGTACTGTTGGCCCGATACCGTCTATTATTTTTATAATTGACTTGGTCAAAGGTAGAGATGGCAAATTCTTCAAGTTTGTAGCATAAGATGCAAAGGAGAATAGGATCGGGTGGCTAACACACAGGCTAATCGTCACTATCCAGGAGGACTTTGGCAGGCAACATCATGGGGTTGAATCTAATAAGATGAAATTCAAGAGGGAGAAATGTAAATTCTTGTGCTTGGGCACCCAAAATCAACTTCCTAAGTACAGTGTATCTGTGTGGGGCATGGTTAGATAGCAAGCATTTCTAAATATATATATATATATATAATGATAATGACTTTTATATATATATACATATATATATATATATTTATATTTATACTAGCTGACAAACTTGGTGTGAGTGGAGCCCCCAGGCTCGGTTAGCAATCATTTGTGCCACAAATAGCTGGAACCACATTTCAGTGAAACAATCCCTTCAATCTATTTATTAAGCACATACTATGTCCTGGGAGGCTTAGAGACATGCAAAAAGAATATATTCTCTGCTTTCGAAGACCTTACATCCATGTTTGTGTTCAATTCATTTCCACAAGTATTCAATAAGCAATTAGCCTTGACTAAGCATTCAACTGAGTGTGGTCATTCTTCTTATTTCTGTGTCTTTCCAAAGTGTCTGAGCATTATTTCGGAGGTGGCTGGGAGCCATCCATGTGTTTGCAGCAGCAGAACAAGAGGCCGATTCCTACACAGAAGGGAGATCACACCCAACTGTTCAAGGCAATCGGAGGGGGGGCGGGAGTGGAGTGAAAAGAGTATAGAGTGGGAGAACCATTCCTGTGGTGGGCTTAGGAGAAGGTTGTGAGTCTGGGAGATCCCCAGGCCTCTTTAGAAGTCCATTTAACAATTGAAGATAGTAGCATTTGCTCCACCTACTGACAGCTCTGGCTTCTGTTAAGACCCAGCTAAAATCCCAACTAAGTCATGAGTTCCATCTTTGGGTGACCTTTTCTCAAGCTTCTGTTTAAGGGATGGTGGTGGAGAGGTAGGAAAGGAGAATCCATTCTTTCTAGCAAGCTCGCTATGAGATTGGGGGCCCACCTCTTGCTCCTTTGACTGGCTATATGGGCCATAAACCCATCTGAGGGACTCAACATGGAATAGGCTGCCATATTGATATTGTATGATTAATTAGTTTGATGGAGATAGAGGCTGGGGAGAAGACTTAGACTTCAAGACCCAAAACCTCAGGGGAGAGAAACGATGGAGCAACATTCCTCTGAGCAGCTCAGCTAAAGAGAAACTCAATACAGAGAGTGCTACTAGGAGAAGGCATATAATGTATTATAATTAATCAATAATATTAATAAATAGTAAGAATAATAAATTCTGGGGCAGCTGGGTAGCTCAGTGGATTGAGAGCCAGGACTTGACATGGGAGGTCCTAGGTTCAATTCAGACCTCAGACACTTCCAAGCTGTATGACCCTGCGCAAGCCACTTAACACCTATTGCCTAGCCCTTACACAGCATTGATTGTAATTGGAAGGGTTAAAACAAACAAACAAACAAAAAATAATAGTAAGTGCTAGTAATTGGCATTTATCATTTCAAAGTCTGCAAATATATATATATATATATATATTTATATATGTAATATCTTATTTAATGTCAATAACCCTGGAAAGTAAGTGCTATTACTATCTCTATTTTATAGATGAGGAAATTGAGGAAGACATGGGGTTCAAAATCTAAACCAGGGACTAGATTTGAATTCAGGTCTTTGTGATTTTCAGTCTAGTAATTTAATCTACTCTATCACCAATCTGCCTCAACAATTCTACTGATATTACTCTTTGGAGCAGTGGGCACCTGGATGGCTCAGTGGATGGAGAGCCAGGTCTAGAGACAGGAGGTCCTGGGTTCAAATCTGGCCTCAGACTCTTCCCAGCTGTGTGACCCTGGGCAAGTCACTTAAGGCCTATTGCCTAGCCCTTACTGCTCTTCTGCATTAGAACCAATACACAGTATTGATTCTAAGGTAGAATGTAAGAGTTTAAAATAATAACACAATAACTGTTTTTTTTCAGATTCTATGTTGGTAGATTTCTTCCTAGATTTTCTCTCTCCTCTGGTTTAGAACTGGGATAAATAGCAGACCTTATCATACCTCCTTTCTCAACGGGCTGATGGGTGAGACATGGGGATTGAGGTCCACAACTGACCTGGCCAGCTGCACAGGCAGAGGATCCCACACTTGGCCTGGCCCTAGAACTCCATGAGGAAACATCATAGGAGTCTAGATTTAGAGATGGAAGGGCCCTTGGAAGTCACCTTAGGCCAAACTCATTATTTTATAAACAAGGACACTCAGGCTGCCATAGGTAAAGGGACTTATTGGTGTCACTCCATGAACCCAGAGAAGAATTCCTGTTTGTGCCTGGCCCCATCCTTATATTTCACTTAACTCTTTGATCTTAGACCAGAACCCTTTTGGGTCCTTTGATAAGCAAAAGAGGAGGGAGTCTTTCTACTTCTCTCTAGGAACCTAAATCCTGGCTTTCTCCCTTCTTGGGGCCCTTTAAAGGGCCCTCAGAATCTTCTTTGTCCACCATTACGGTAGACATCTAGCACTACACGAATGGCCATCCTCTCTCTCTCTGCTGCTGCAGACAATGACATTTCCCGAAGTCCTAGAAATATCATCTCATTGAGTGGCTGAGGCCAGACATATCTGGCCCGAGACTGCAGTGATCAGGTTTTCTGAGCTTAGGGAAGGAAGCTGGTCCTCAGACTGAGACTTGCCATCCATCCTCAGGCTCAAGCTTCTTCAAACACGAGAGGTGACTTCCTGTAAGCAAAGTCCATTCACACACTTACTGGTGAGATGCCAACTACTGTTTACAAATGGCTACCAAAATATCGTCTCTTCATCTTATCAATTAGAATCTAAGGTCCCTGAGGGCAGCCTTGGTCATGGCATTGCCTAGGACTGAACCTGCAACATGGCAAATGAAGAATAAATGGTTGACGATTGATTAAAGGAAATCCAGCCCCCAGAATTAGGTCACTAAAAAACAAGATGGTGTTCAGAGACGGAATGTGTGTTCGGGTTGTTGGTATCCCTCAGAGCCATCCTGGAGAGAGAGTGGGAGATAGGAGAGAAGAGTATGTTCTGGTCAGAAAGGAAAAAATCAAGAAATACTGTTCCATCATGTTAGAGGAACAATAAAATGAAGGTCTGCCCATGGGTGGGATTTCACAGGGCCCTGGGCATGGCTCTGAAGCTGAGGGATATTAAATCTTGGGGCCTTGGCCCAACTCCAGCCCAAGTAACTTCACTCTGCCCATTCCACATCCTCCCTGCGGTGGCCGTCATAAAGTCCTTCTGAGATTCCCTTCATGGGTTACTCCATGTCTTGGTTTCGCGCTGTTAAACAGCCCCTGCCTTCCACTACAAAGGAT
This sequence comes from Monodelphis domestica, assembly GCF_027887165.1. Taxonomy (NCBI): domain Eukaryota; kingdom Metazoa; phylum Chordata; class Mammalia; order Didelphimorphia; family Didelphidae; genus Monodelphis; species Monodelphis domestica. Next base: position 7,064,158 of record NC_077234.1, on the reverse strand, counting down.
GGTGCATGAGAATCCTGAAGAGAGCCTTAATGAATGCCCAGCCCAGAGGAGGATCCCATCCTCACACACTGAGTGTGCTCCAGAGTCACCTTCTGCAGCCTACACTTTCCACTGCCTCATCGTCAAGCACACGACAGTAAGTGGATGGGCTAGGGAAAGCTTTAGTATGGGGCTTCCAACCAAAGACAGGCTGAGAACATCACTTCTCTGACTCTCTGGCTTCCCCACCTGGAAAAGGAGGGCTGGGAGCAGGGGCAGAGCTAAATGATCTCAAGGGCTCCTTGTTGTTTTCCCTCTCTTCCTGTTTTCTGATATTTGCCCTTTTCCCTTCTATCTATTCCATCTTTATCATCTAGATAGACTGGAGGGTTGCAACAATACCAAGATGGGTCTCCCCACTCTACTGTCTCACTAGTCCTCTTTCTCCCCATTCAAACTGCCCTTCTCTTTCACACAACTGCCATGTGTGATCTCCCTTCTTGCACAGGGATGGGCATGCCATTCCTCTGCTCAAAACACATGGATGGCTGTCAACTACCTACAGAAGAAATGCTCAGACACTTGTGGGGCCATTCAAGATATCACATAGGTGGGTGCCATCTTGCTTTTCTAATCTGGTCTAAGACTGGTCCTTTCAACATGATCTGAACAGCCTGGACTCCTCACATATCAATTTATGTGCCTTTATTTCCATACACTACATCTGCAATTTCTTCAAGCCACCTCTGCCTGAGAGGCAAATATGGTAGAATAGATAGTGAGTTCTTGGATACAGCAGGATTGGAGTTCAAGTCCCATCTCTGAAAATACTGGCTGGGCGTCCTGAGGCAAAGCATTTCACCATGTGCCTATCTCCTTGGTACCACTGAAAGTGCACTCCTTATTAAGCTAGAGGTCATCACTTTCTCCCTTCTGAGACATAGTATCTGTATGATCTTGGTCTAGTCACTCACACTCATTGTTTCCTCAAGTGTAAAATGGGGGTAGGGGTTAGACTAAATGTACGCTGAGGACTAAATAAAGTCCTATGATCCTCAGATGATATTGTAACCAAGCTTTGGCACATGTCCAGAGCACTTAAGATGGAGGCACCTGGTGATGATATAAGCACATACCTCTCATTTCCAATGCTCTTTATGGTTTCTAACGTGCTTCATTCACACCATTCATCTCTGTGGATCCTCACAATAATCCCAAGAAGCAGATGGTATTCTGATGTGTCCAGGGTCACTCAGAGAGGAAATTCCTTTGAGTCGAGCACTTATATCATGTTCCATCAGATAGCATGGGAGATTCAATTTAAACCAATAGAACAAACATCTATTATTTCTTTTGTCTATTTTTGTATTTCCTTCTTTTTAATTATTTTGAGTAAGCTTTTTAACTTTCCATTTTTTAAATTTACACATAAATACAATTTTGGACAATTGTTTTCTGACATTTTGTGATTCAGATTCCCTCTCTCCCTCTCCCACACCCCAGGCAGTAAATAGTCTGATATAGAAAGCAAACATTTATTAAGTGCCTGATATATGCAAGGCATCATGCCAGCTCCTGGGCATACAAGCAGAAAAATGGGAAGAGGAGACGGCAGAGGCTGGATTCCAACCTGCTTTTTGGTCCCCAGGTCCAGGCTCCTTCTGCTGCCCCCTTGGCTCAGTCTTTGAAAATTGGCCCCGGGCCAGTGTTTACACTTGTTTGTTGGACTAGGTTAGATGCACCTAAAGAGCACATCCCTCAAATTGGAGGTTCTCTCCTGAATTTCCTGCAGTGGGGAAGTGTCAACAGAACATATTATCCTTCTTCCAAGCCTTTATGAAAACTGTGACCTTTTCTCCAAGCTTCTGTTTAGGGGATGATGGGTGGGAAGGTAGGAGAGGAGAATCCATTATTTCTAGCAAGCTTTGGGCTAGGCTTGCCCTGGACTTCTTTGATGGGCCTGCTCTGCTTCTGTCTCAACTATTGACTTAGATATGTGGGACCCCATTGCAGAGCTGCAATTCTGATGCCGGGGCCAACGGCACATTTCACGAAAAAGGATGCCACATCGATATCGTGTGATGAATTCGTTTCATGAAGGAGGAGGCTGGGGAAAGAACTTGAATTGTATGAGCCCAAACATCAAGGGCAGAAAAAAAAGTGGGGTAACATTCCTCTGGACACCATGGAACCATGCTGCGCAGGGAGCACAGCTCAGGGCAGGGCACAGCCAGGAAAAAGCTCCACATGGATATGGCTGCTAGGGGAAAGCATATCCTGTGTACGCCATAGATATATATGTACGTGTGTATGTGTGTGTGTGTGTGTGTGTGTGTGTGTGTGCTGAAAGGACTAGGTAATGAGAGAGTTGTCCTTAGAGCATGCTTAGACTTGGTCTTCTAGGTGGTATATATGGAGCATGTGGATCTATTCCCTGGTTGAATTCAATCCAACAGATGGAACTTTGGAAGTTTGTTTCCTGTCCTGAGAGCCTGGGGGGCTGGAACTTTGAGATGATGACAAATGTTCTCATTGGCTGTGGTTGCTGAAGACCAGATGAGTCACAGGGCGCTGAGCTGGAACTTCCTGTGATTACAAAAGGAATGACCCATCTCTTTCCTTGATGAACTTCAGTAAGGCTAGGGTCTCTGGGAACTTCTGGGTGGTAGAGGGCCAGGTGGCTGCTCTATCTTCCACATAACCATTTTTGTTATTCAGTCATTTTCATTCATTTCCAGCTTTTTGTATCCCCATCTGGGGTTTTTCATTTCCTTCTCCAGCTCATTTTACAGATGTGAAAACTGAAGCCAACAGGGTTAAATGACTTACCCAAAGTCATACAGCTAATATGTGTCCAAGACCAGATGTGAACTTGGGAAAATGAGCCTTCCTTTCTGACTCCACTTCTAACACTCTAATGACTGCACCACCTAGTCAACATGTGTCCCTGAGTACATAGAATTTCCTGTTTCTTTTGTATTCATTCTGCAGGAGGATTATTGAGTGGCCATGAGTTTGAAGACCCAAAGGACTCTTCAGAAGGCCAGGTGACCCAGAAAAGTTACTAGTATTTGCTCCACCTACTGACCTCCCTGGCTTCCTTTAATTCCCAAGTAAAACCTGATTGTTTACTGGAAGACTTTTCCAAGCCCTCTTGGTTTTACTGCCTTTCTTTTAGCAATCACTTCCTATTTACCTTGTATATAGGTTACTTCACATAGATGTGTATGTTGTCTCTTCCATTAGATTGTAAGTTCCTTGAGGGCAGGGATTGTTCTTTGCCTCCTCTTGCATCCCCAGCAATGCCTGGCACACAACAGGAACTTAAATAAACATTAATTGATTGCTAGAAATATCCAGTGAAGTAGTCATGGTCAACAGCAGGGGAAGTTCCTACATCTGGAAGTGGAAAGTTAGACTCTGACTATCTGTGATGATGATATCTTCTGGCTGTGTGCTCCAGAAAGGTACCAAGTCTTATATATCCCAGAGGAGCTCAATGCTTTTGGGAAAGCTTTTCAGGGTTCACTAAAGAAAAGAAGGTAGAACATTTCAGTGACCAAGAGCTATGAGATGTCTCTTTGTTTCATGCATTTTCTGCATGTGTGCCACTCTGTTTTCTTTTTATTTGAGTCCACTCTCTTTTGGGACCCTTATATTTTCAAATGGGAAATGTACCTTCTGTTGAGGGTGTATGTATGTCTGTGTGTATGTGTGTGTGTGTGTGTGTTTGTGTATGCATGCATGTTGGGGAGAGCTTATAAAACTATTATTGTTATTCTTTCTCTATAAGTAAGCTTGTTCCAAAAGGTAATAGAATCCACATGACTGATAGATAATAGGGAGCTCACTGGTGGGGGCTCAAACACTGCAGTATGATAAACTCTCTGGTTTACATTGAGAACCCTGACAGGACCTAGCAGTAGTCAGTCATTTTCAGATGCATGTTTGGGAAAGTGAGCCCAGAGATGGTACCCTATGTTTACCTTCCCTTTTCTCCTTTGTCTCTCCTTTTCTGTTTCCCTTCCATTTTTCCCTCTTCTTTTCCTTTTCTTTTTTCTCCTCTCCCTTCCTCATTTTCCCTTTTATTTCCCCTCTACTTTTCCCTCTTCTTACTTTAGAAGGTTAACAGCATAGCCACTTTCCCACTAAGGGGCCTGGCTTCCACCTCTGCCACTTTAAGCTTCCCAGTTGTCCAGAAAGTCATAGAGAGTGGTTCAAAGCCAGGCCCAGAGGTCAAATTCAGCTAGAAGGCAAGTGTCTAAGCTTGCTCTCTTTCCCAAAGGGTTCCAAGTTTCAGGCTCTGCTTTTTCTCATGAGCTCTTCTAGCTAGAGAGGACAGAATATGTCCTCAAGTTGTACCCCAAAGAGATAAGGAAAAAGACCTGTAAAATAATATTCATAGCTGCGCTTTTTGTGGTGGCAAAAAATTGGAAAATGAGGGGGTGTCATGGATGAACAAACTGTGGTGTTTGTTGGTGATGGAATACTATTGTGCTGAAAGGAATGATGAACTGGAGGGATTCCATGTGAACTGGAACGACCTCCAGGAATTGACACAGAGTGAAAGGAGCAGAACCAGGAGAACATTGTACACAGGGACCGATATACTGTGGCACAATCGAATGTAATGGACAATGCTGACGGACTTATGAGAAAGAAAACTATCCACATTCAGAAGAACTGTGGGAGTAGAAACACAGAAGAAAAACAACTGCTTGATCACATGGGTCAATGGATATGATTGGGGGTTATAAACCCTAAATAATCACCCTAGTGCAAATATCAGTAATATGGAGATAGGTCTTGACCAATGACACATGTAAAGCCCAGTGGAATTGTGCATTGGCTACAGGAGGGGAGAGGGAGGGGAGCGAAAGAATATGATTTTTGTAGTCCTGGAAAATTACTGTAAATTTATCAATTAAGTAAAATTTAAAAAAAAATAAAAGAATATGTCCTCAGTCCACAGACTGTGGGTTGAGCTAGAGAAGAAAAGAGATAGGTCAGTCCTCACTCCCAGTGACTGACAAGCCATCCTTCCTTCCTTCCTTCCTTCCTTCCTTCCTTCCTTCCTTCCTTCCTTCCTTCCTTCCTTCCTTCCTTCCTTCCTTCCTTCCTTCCCTACCTCTTTCCCACCTGCCATCCACTCAGCCATTCACTCATCCATAGATCTATATGGTCTCCTTCTACCTATTCATCCATCTATCCCTTCTCTTACCTCCCTCATGCACTCTCTCAGAACACACATAGCCTCCTGAATTTATCCAGGCACCCAGTGCCTTACCTACCTCCTTCACTCACAAAGCCTGCAAATGGGAAACTCCCCTTTCTTACTCTCTCACATCCCTATTTCTCCTGGCCCTTATTTTACCTTCATCCTTTACTTTGGGGGATTTCATCAGTCTGGTTCCTTAACACACTTACCTAGACACTCACTCATACACTTGACTCACTGGCACACCCAGTGACAACCTCACTTCTCTTTTGGGAAGTCATAGCCTTAGTATCATCCTCATTTCCCCACTGGAACTTGTCTCACATGTCTCATTTGCAGCCCCACCCTGTCATTTCCACCTTCTTAACCAAACTCACCTCCATCCCTTTCTCTCCACTCCAAGTGCTGCCACCTTGGGCAGGACTTCATCAAATCATTCCTGGACTATGGAAAAAAACATTTGGTTGGGCTCCCTGACTTGTTTTCCCCTGCTCCATTCCATTTTCCCCCTAAACCCTTGCCTTCTGACTTGGTGTTAATTCTAAGACAGAAGAATGTCAAAGGTTAGGCAATTAGGGAGAAGTGATTTGCCCAGGGTCCCATAGCTAGGAAGGGTCTGAGCTCAGATCTGAATCTAGGTCTTTCTGACTCTATCCACTATGATACCCAGCCACCCCTCCATCCCATCTTTCAATCAGCTGCCAATAATATGTTTTTTCTTTTCTTTTTTTTTAAACTCATTATCTTAGAATCAGTTTCTAAGACAGAAGAGCAGTAAGGGCTACACATTTGGGGTTAAGTGACTTGTCCATGGTCATACAGCTAGAAAGTATTTGAGACTAGATTTGAACGCAGGTCCTCCTGACTCTAGGTCTGGTACTCTATACCTAGCTACCCCCCTAAAAATTGTCTTTCTAAAGGATAGGTATGTCTAACCATGTCATCTCCCTACTCAATAAACTCCAGTCATTCCCTGTTAAACCCGGGATCATATACAAACCATGTGTTGTTTTTAAAGGTCCCCAGAAACCGAGCCCTTCTCACTTGTCCAGTTAGAAGATGTTTTTCCCCTCCCCATCCTCCGGGGTCTGATGATCCGAGCCTTCTTTCTGTTGTTCCAAATGAAATCCTCAGTCTCCCAAGTCTTGTTTTGTTTTTCTCTTGCTTCCTCCTCATTTCTTCCTCCTGGCTTCTTTCAAGACAGCTCACAGTACAGGTGTCCTTCTCCCCCAACCCCCAAAGACTACCCTTTCTGCTAGAATATTGCCTCTGAGACCACTCTCTCTCTGAACCATCTATAGCTTGTGCTTATGGTGACCTATGAGTGTCCCTTATTAGATAGTCAGCTCTTCTGAGGCACAGACTGTGCTTCTGTGTATCTTCAGGCCTTAGTCCATGGTCCCTCAGTCAGTCAGTCAGTCAGTCAGTCAGTCAATCAATGAATAAACATTTAAGTTACTACTGTGTTCCAGGCACTACCTAGTGTGAAGTCAAAGAGGGGAAATAGGCAGTGGGTGCCCTTAAAGAATTCTGGACCACCAAGCAATGTGCAGGATAAATAGAACATGAGAAGAGAGAAGTCTCTAGAATTGCCAGGGCTTGGGGAAGGCTTCCTGGAATTGGGGATTTCATCTTGGATTGGAAATAGAAACCAGGGAAGCTGGGAGGTGGGGCTGCAGAGGGAAAACATTCTAGGCATAGGGGACACAGAGTGGCAAGAGCTTAGAGAATGTTTGACTCTGTCCACCTAGCCAACAGTAGGATATGGACTTGATTCAGGTCCCAGCCCCTCCCCCCCACCTCTTACCCATTATATTAAAGACCAATTGCACTTTCTGCTTTTCTCCATCTCCCTTCTCCAATCCAAATCTTATCACTCCTCCCCTTCTGAGACACCTTCAGTGGCTCCCACTGTTTCTAGGATAATATATCCCAGTACAGTGCCTAGGACATTGGCCACATGCTGTATAAACGTTCGTCGAAGTTAAGGGAATAGAACGCAGCTCCTATGGGGGGGGGGCATTCGCTGTCCTCTGGAATCAGGTTTTACCCCCCCCCCCCCCTGCGGCCCCCCACCCTTCCAGCCTCCTTGCCCATCGCTCCACTTCACGTCCTCTGTTTTTCTACCAAACTGGACCCTGGAAGGGCGCTGCTGCTTTGCGAATCCTCACAGCGAGGCGGGCTACTCTCCACCTCTTGGCCGTTTCTCCCGCCCATCCCTTCCCACCTGCTGGATTCTTTCCCACCGCAGAGGTCTGGAGAGCTGTGCCTGGCATTTCCCTGGAGCTCTCTCCCGAAGCCAGATTCCTGAGCTTTTAATCTCCCTCCCTCCCACCCCAGCCGCAGCACCCCCTTCATTTGGTTTTCTCAGGCTCTGGATACACAGTGCCCAGCGGAGGGCTTGGCCCACAGACGGCTCTGCTGGCGCCCGGGCCGTCCTGTTCGGGAAGGGGCTGTCCTGGACAAAGTGGAGGAGACCCCTCGGGAGGGGGAGGGCAGCTGAGGGATGGGCCTCCTTCCTGAGAGCCTGGGCAGGAGAAGGCTGCCATCTGTTTGCTTGCTGCCCCAGGCTGCACTAGCCCAGTGAGAAGTCCGCACAGAGAGAGAAGCCCCTTCGTGGTGCCCCGGGCCAAGGTCTCTGCGGTCCTCTCCATCCTTCGGGGAAGGCGGGGCGACCAGCTACTCTAGAAGTCCGCCCCAGGAGGCTGAGAGGAGGCAGGGCGGGGCGGGCCTACGGGGCGGGGCCAAGAGCCGGGGGCGGGCCCGAGGGCGGGGCGAGGAGGGCGGGGACTGGCAGGCGGCGCTCCGGCTCTCCCGGCGGGCACTGGCTGCCAGGCGGTGGCTGTTCGGGCAGGATCCTCCCGGCGGGATTGCCCCGCGCCCGGTGAGAGCCCCCGGAGCTGGCCCCCGGGTTCAGGGAGGGCCGTGGCCCGGGAAATCCGGCCCGTCACGGCTAGGGTGCGGCGCTCTGGGCCAATCGGGCAGAGGCGGGGGAGGAGCCCGACCCCGGGGAGCGCCCCAAAGTCGGGGGGAAAGTAAGTGACGGCTTCTTGGCCGGCCGGCCCCCGCGTAGGGCAGTGCTGCGCAGCCGGCAGCGCAGCCAGCCTCCGGCTGCCCGGGCTGCAAGGTGAGTGAGTACCCTGGGTGGGGACGGAAGCGCTCGGCAACTCCTCCTCTCTCCACTCCACACCCGGAGCGCAGCTACTGCGGCCCCCGCGGCCCCTAGCAGGAAACGAGAGCAGCAGCGGTCTTCCGCGGAGCTGTCCGGCTCCTGCCTCCCTTCGGGGCTCAGCGGCCACAGTCCGGGAGCAGCAGGCAGCAGCGCCAGGCTTGGCTGGAGGAGGAAGAGGAGGGAGGCTGGAGAAGGGGGGAGGACGGGGGCATGGATTCCTCCAGGAAGGCCGCTGCCCTTTTCCTCCTGCCTTAAATATGGGTTTCAGCCAGGAGACCTCGTTGGTAGGGGCTGGCACGGCGCCCCGGGTGCCCCACGCTCAGCGAGGCTGAGCAGAGCGTGGCGCTGTTGGCAGCCTTTGGGGCTGCCGAGCTCCGTCCTCGGACCACTTGCGGGTCGCAGCTTCTTTCGAGCCTTGCCTTCTGCGGAGGGGAGAAGGAGGGCTCCGGGGCGCCTTAAGCAGACCAGCTGTGGCCTCTTTGCAGCCGAAGTTTAGCCAGGTCCACACCAAAGCGAGAAATTCGCAGCCCAACCAAGGGAAAGCCAATTGTATTGACAATGAAAAGAAATGGCGAGAGAACTTTGGAGTCCTCCTTCCCCCAATCCCTCCGCCCTCCTACCTCTATTTCCAAAGGGTGACCCCTCGGTGGGCTCCTTTAGCCTGGCTTGCTGCTCGGGATGGAAAGGGAGGAGGACAACTGAAACTAGACCGGGGGAACGAAAGGTGGGGTTCACAGCCGCTCCTAGGTGGAGAGGATTGTCTTTCTGTGTTTGGGGAGAATGTGTAGGAAGGCAGCTCGCTATAATAGGAAGAGCCCGGGCTCGCGATGCTACGACCCAACCTGATACCCTACCTGTCTCCCACACCACCTGGGGGACTGTGAGCAGGCAAGACCCTTAACCTCCCTGTGCTGTGCCTCAAAGGCACGATTAAGAAAGCGGTTGCCTAGATGGTCTCTGAGAGCCCTTTCAGCTTAAGACCCGCGATGAGCTTTGGGAAAGGCTCAGGACTAGAGGTCCATAGACTGTGTGAGTAGGACTGGCTGCCTCAGACACTAGCTATGTGATGGAAGGCAAGTGATAGCATCTCTGAGCCTCAACATCCTCATCCCTGAGATGGAAAGACTGATGTGCCCACTCCCTCCCTCCCAGGGTCAATGGATGTGAAACAGTTCAGAGGACATCGAACCCAGTCCCCTCATTCTACAGAAGAGGGAGCAGAGGCTCAGAGAAATGAAATGAATTGGCCAAGGTGACACAGTAACAGAGTTGGGAGCTGTAGTCCTATGCTCTTTTCATTGTACGATTTGCTGAGTGAATAGAGGATGAAACTGGACTCCCTCTCTGCCCAGGTTAAGAGATTGGACTGCCTCCCGATCCTTTTGGCATCCTCTTGTTCTGTATCTGCTTCATGACCACATTAGCTTGAGGAGAAAAGCAGTCTGATACAGGGATTCTGGTGTGAGCCAGCAGAACAGCCAAGCTTTGTTTAAAAAAAAAAAAGGCAGCCACATTAGCCTTCCTGGTTGTGGGCATCCAAACCTTTAATTAAATGTTTTTGTTTTCGGAGCTCTGACAATTGATTTTATTTCCAATGACTTGTTGCAATTATTTACTGCTGTCCTCCTAGTCAGTAGACTCCCTTAATTGAGTGAGTACCATTTGGAGCAAGGCTGCCACCTCTTTACAGCTTAGAGCATTGGTGGACTGTATTGATGGGAACTCTGTGTGTGTCTGGGGGTGGGAGGTGTGAGGTCTCTTTGGGAGGAGTAAAGGAGTGAGCTGAGGGATCTGGGCATATGTAGGCTGTATATGCCGTAGCTACTGGACTGGAACTAAATATGAATGCTTGCCTTTGTGCCCGGGGCAAAGAGAGACACATTCAAACCTAAGATGAGGACAGGGGCAAGGAGAGGGCCTTGAAATGCTCCCCCCCCCCAATTCCCAAGGGAAAGAGCTCAAAATGTGCATGACAGTTGTAGCAAAGTACTCTGTCACAAGTGACCTCTGGTCATTTTCCTAAGATGGGACAAAATGTCATTCCTTCCCCTCATATTTTGGGGAGCATATTTGAGACATCCCAAGGGATGGCGGAAATGAGATTTCCAATGCCTTTTGCCCTGGTCAGAAAGCATCTGGTGCATTGGCTTTAAGTGCTTTCATTTCATCTTGGGAAGGACAGTGAGGTGCTGGAGACTCCTAGAGGAAGGCAGTCAGGATGGGGAAGGGGCTAGAAACAGGGCAGTCAGAGATTACCTGGCACATCTTTGCAGCTGAAAACAGGCCAGATGTGTAGCCTGCAGAAGAGAAGACAAGTTTGGACAATAGGACGTGGTGCCAGGTTTAAAGGATTTGAAGGATGATGCTAGGAAAGAGACTGAACTTCATCTGCTTGATCCCAAAGGACAGACATAAAGGTAGAAGGACTGGTTTTCCCTCAGCTTTCATATTTGTAAAATGAGTCCATTTGTCCTTATAATCTTTATGGTCCCTTCCATCTGTGACCATGTGATATTTCTTTTCCCAGCACCTCCCACAGTAACTAGTGCATGGTATGTGAGAAAGGGTTCTCCAATGCCTGAACAATTGTTGCCCTAGAAGGGCATTTGGTGGTCATTCTTCAGAGTAGCCCTAAGAGCATATTATGATTTTTCTTCTGCTTCCTTAGGCAGGGCAGCACAATTAAAAGACTCACTACACCTGGACCTAGGACTCCTGGGCTTAAATGCCACTTGGGTTAGCCAGTGGGCCATGGGCAAATCATTTGACTTCTCTTGGCCTCTTCCTCATCTCTAAAATTGGCTCACTAATACCTATGCTACTGGCCTCATGAGGTATGGGGGAAAGAAAAATATAACCATTAAGTCCTAGGGAACTATGAAGCAGAACTAAAGCAGGAATACCAGGTGGCTGACATAGAAGAGTCTATATTTTCGTGATTACATCAGGAGGATGCATTTTTCTTTTGCTTTTTTTTTAGAATAAACCAGAAAACTTGGTGTAGCTATATTCTAATAACTACTCCTGGGAAGGATATTGACCTAAATGCCCACTATGCTGGGTCCTGATCTGGGTGTAGAGGTAACAAAAGTGAGATGACTCCTCTGAAGTCCCATCCCAACTGGTGAGAAATCCAAGGTTCAACTTCGTGCTCCTTAGTTGAGTGTATCTACTCTGTAGTCATTGAGCCTTCCTAACCCTCCTTTTCTCCAAGTGGCATGAATGAGCTGCCATAGAAGCACAGGATTATTCATTTTAGAACTGGAAAGCCTTACAAAGATCATTAATCCAATGCCATATTTTACCAAGTAGGGAACTGAGGCCAAGTGATGTTCAGTAACTTGTCCTGCTAATATGAAAATCACCATATTGGGCAAACATCAGGGAAGCTCATACTTTTAAAAACTGTGGTCTAGAATTCCATTGATCCATTTCTCTCTCTCTCGGTCTCTCTCTCTGTCTCTCTGTCTCTGTCTGTCTCTGTCTGTCTCTGTCTGTCTCTGTCTGTCTCTGTCTGTCTCTGTCTATGTCTCTCTCTCTCTCTCTCTCTCTCTCTCTCTCTCTCTCTCTCTCTCTCTCTCTCCTCTCTCTCTCTCTCTCTCTCTCTCTCTCTCTCTCTCTCTCTCTCTCTCTCTCTCTCTCTCTCTCTCTCTCTCTCTCTCTCTCTCTCCCGCCCCCCCCCCCCGTCTTTATATCTATATCCCCTCTTGACTGATCTTTCTTGTGACTGACTAAAGCCCACATTTGCTAGAATTTAAGGTAAACTCCTTGGCCATAGAGCAGAGTTGAGGTCTCTGGCATTCTTGGGGATCAGACCCACATAGGTATGTGGTGCTGTCAGGTGGCAGTGGCCTCCTGACTATTCCACAAACAATACTCCATTTCTCAAGTCTGTTCCTTCTCTCTGGCCATCCCTTGTGCCTGGAATGCTCTCCCTCCCCTGCTCTGCTTTCTGGCTTCCCTGGCTTCCTTGAACATCTAGCTAAATTTCCAATTTGTAGAGGCAGCCTCTCCCTTCATCACCCTCTTCCCCTCACACACATGCTGGTTTCATGGGCTGCTCTTCTTCCTGAAACTCTCTCTGTCTGCACAGATGTAGGAGCTGGTGAGTCATGTCTGCAGTGACCGAGCTGGCTTAAATTGTCATTAAAGAAGGCCCCCTACTGTGCTCCCTTCTCGCTGGGAAATGGTAGAAGAATGGCAAACTCAGAACATTTTCTTTCTGATCTTTTGAGATGAATCCAGGTTATGACTTGGGGATTGTTCACAAGTCCTTTGGGTTTTCCCCCTCCTCTAATCATGCCATACCAATTGTTGTGCTTTCCAAATGATGGCATTTGGAGTGGGTGGAGGAGGGAGAGTTGAGTCAGGAGAATGGGTTCCTTATTTAAGGAGACTGAAAAAGATTGGAGGATGTGATGATCTGAATCTGCCTTGCCAAGGTTAGAACATTTAATTCACTTCAACTCCACCCTCATTGACAGAGTGGCTCCTTTATGCCAGGCACCTGTGCAGGGAATGCTGCGACATCAAGAAGACCACATTGTATAATATTGTGTTGTGTTGCGTTGAGGGCCTGCCCTCGTGGAGCTCCCATTCTATTAGGATGCTCTCTTGTGATGGATATTTGGCCAGTTCCCGGGAGGCTGGAATGTTTTGTGGAAAGGGGGGGCAGAACACTGCTTTAAGTTCCCTCCCACATGTGATAAATTGTGTTGGAGGTGTAGGGATGGCAGGTGAGGAATGAGTCCTTGGAGAAATAGTTTGTAGAAAAGCACCACCCTTGGGCTCAGAAAGGCCTATCTTCACCCTTTGGGGGGCTCAGTTTGCTTATCTGAAAAACAGATAATACTAGCTGCTTTCTTACAGGGTTGTTGTGGGGATAAATGAGAGAACATGTATGTGCAAGACCCTTTTCAAACCTCAAAGGACTGTATATATAGACTTACATTGTAAGAAGGACATCAGAAACTTTACAACACCATTTGAATGTGACCCCTAGGTTCCCTGCACATGATACTTGGGATGGAGATGGGAAGAATCTTTCAAATCCTTTGACCTGATACCTTTAGAACGTTCTGTTTTGGAGATCTGGAAGTATCTTTGGTGAGGGGCGCTAGGGGTTGGGCACATGTGACCTAGGAAACTCCAGACTTACCTTGAGGGGCAATTGGAAGAGGGGAACAAGGCAGAGCAATGGGCAGACCTTTCACTCCACTCCAAAAATTTGCAAAGGACTGTAGTCACCCTTTCCACAGCACTTGGGCGTCCCATGCCCTTGACAAGGTCTCTTTGTACTTCCCACTAGCAGCCCCTACCCAACATGTCAGCAATTATTATCTCAAGAAAGGTTATGCCAGTATACGGTTTTCCCAAGCAGAATTAATTTTAATCCTGTTTAATTTAAAATAATAAAAATGCCAGAGAGCTTTTTAAAGAAGTAGTCGTAAAATGAGGCCAATAGAAAATTGGATGTCAAAAGCTCTTGAGGTTGGGGAATCAGCTATGGGATGATGGGAAAGCACATTTCCATCTCTATGATAAAACAGGGATGACTAGAAATGCTTCTTGTCTATGACTGTGGCCAATACAAAGTGGCATTAATATTTATTGGTCCTTAAGAAGGTCCAAGGCAAAATGGAAAATGGGCAAGTGAATTACACTGGTGTCTTGGATGGCTCTGATTCACAACAGCTTAATTTATATCCTATTCTGTCATTCTCCTTTTTTTTTCTACAAACACTTATTAAGACTAACTGGGGAAAAATCACTAGAAATGCGGGTGGGGAGATTGAACCCTTTTACTCATGTTATAGCCAGGAAAACTGGAGGAATCTGGTTGTCTGCCTTGGGGCATATTGTATGGAGTGCTGTCCTGGCTTCTGATCTTTACTCCCTCGATGAACTTAGTGAAGTCATAGCTTCTCCATGTCTCAGTTTCCCCACCTATAAGTAAAAAGGGTAGAATTGTAAGGGCCCATCTACATCTAGGTTACTCTGATTCTATGAAGACCCCTTTTGCTCTCATTAAATACTAAAGATTTCTGAAAAATGATGCCTTCATTTTAAAATCCACATATCAAAATGGGCATTTTCATGGGAGAAGCAAGGCCAGTTTAGCACAGAGAAGAGATGGCTTGAGGGGGAATGTGGGATCCATGGCCAAGAACCTGAATGACTGTCATGTGGAGAGGGGGAGAGAGTTTTTTTCTATTTGGTTTTAGAGGATGGAATAAGAAAAAAAGTAACAGAGAACACAATTTTGAAAAAAAATGGATAAAACCTGTGAATTATGAGTTTGGAGAAAACATCTTCCAAATAGAAATTATCTCAGAGTTCAAAGAAGTTGAGCTAGAGAATTGGATAAACAGAGTCACCAGGCTGGCCACAACTGGATGAGCCGATGAGCCTGACTGATTTCTTATCTTAAAAGTGGTTTTGGCTATCTGCTGTCCTACAAGGATATTCTGATGAAATTTACTGCAGAGAGAACATCCTCACTAGGGAAAAAAGGATCTTTGGCAACTCCTGAGACCTTGAAGTTAAATCATTTCCCCTAACTCACCTCGAGTTCTGTCCCTATTACTCAACCTCCCTAATGAGGAAAGTGGCTGCTTTGGCTTCATGACTCCTTTTGCCTCTGGTAATGTTCCTCTTAGGCAATGTAAAGCCCCATAGAAATGTGTCTCCCTTTGTTCATCACCTTGCTATCCATCAGACAACTCTCCAGGAGCTGATACTAATTCAACTTTGGATCTTTCAGCCTTCTTCTTGATTTATTGATGTCCAGGTAAGGGATCAAGGTGGGAGAAATTGCTCTCCAGGAGGAGCTTAGCACCTCTAGGGTGACTGATTCCTCCCCACAAAAAATAGGCTTGATGTCAGGGGGAAAAATTCTAAGGGGACTGTCAAAAAGGAGAACAAGGCAAGTCCCTTTCAAGAGGTCTTCAAGCAAAGACTGGAAGACCATTGATGATGGATGATGTACGGATCTAGGGAGGATTCCTGTTCCCATCAGGGTCACTTTCTTCCCTGTGATTTTGGGAGGTCCAATCTGAACCCATCCATGCTTTTCAGCCAAACTTGTTTATCTGAGGTGTCTGGGAAAAAAACAAACCCCAAACTCCATGCCAAAATGCAGTTGTTCTTCCTTCTGCCTACTTATGTGACCTTGGCAAGTGGCTCAACTGCTTTGATTCTGAATGTTATCATCTCTATGACCTTATCACTCAGCATGGTGGCATGTGCCAGGAAGTGCCAAAGCTTTGCCCAAGGTGGGAGGATGTAGGGGTGGGTGAGAGCTGAGTGTGACTCTCTCAGCCTGCCTGGAAAAGACTCCCTGGAAAGTGGCCTTTTCCTGGTCTATTTGCCTGCTTGAGGGCATCCCCAAGATCTCAGAAAATAATTTCAAGATCAGGGCAGAGCAGTGTCCTAGGCACTAGGAATCTCTTTTGTTGTGGTGGTAGTTGTGGTTGTGTTCTTTCAGTTCATCAGTTGGATCCTCTCTTTGTGACCTTATTATGTGGTTTCTTTGCACAGGTACTGGAGTGGTTTGCCATTTCTTTCTCCAGAGAGAAAGCAAATAGTTGTTAAGTGACTTACCCTGGGTCACAGAGCTAGCAAGTGTCTGAGGTCAGATTTGAATTCAGGAAAAAGAATCTTCCTGACTCCATGCTCAGCTCCCTGTGCACTATGGTGCCACCTATAGGTTCTTACACCCTTAATTCATTATTTTAATTGTGTGTTAATTTTATTGCAGAACCAGGGGCAGGGAGTGTTTTATTTTATTTTATTTTTTTCTATCTTCCTTATCCAGTTCAGTGCCTTGTACACAGAAATCACTTATGAAACTTGTTCCCCAATTAATGGGGTCTCATTGATGTGGCAATGGATGCCCTCCTCTGGCACAGATCAGAGTTGACCCACATTCTTTCATCCTACTGGATTCTTCTTTTTGGCCTCCCACAGATCCTTCATAAAGGATGGACCCAACGTGCTGGAGGCTACCTTTGGGTCTTTTCATGTATTATGAATGTCATTCTTTGGAGCCCTTAGTCAGCCTGGCTTTGCTCTCTTTCACTCTCCCTACATTTTCATTTCTGGTCCTCTATGCACCTTTTTTCAGCACTTCTCACACTGAAACAACCACAACACGAATGCCAGTGGTTAGCATTTACTTATATAATGCTTCAAGGTTTGCAAAACTTTTTAAAAAAGAATAGTAAGTAGTTTATATATATATATATGTATATATATATATATATATATATATATAATTTTAAGGTTTTCAAAACACTTTAGCAAAGTTGCTTTTTTATACAATCTTACAAAGTGTTTATTTATTTATGAAACTCTTACTTTCCATCTTAGAATCAATACTGGATATTGGTTCCAAAGCAGAAGAGTGGGTTAGGTGATCCCCAGAGTCACACAGCTAGGAAGTTTTTGATACCAGATTTGAACTCAGTACCTTCCATTTCTGGGCCTGGCTCTCAATCCACTGAGCCATATAGTTGCCCAGTTCCCCCTCCCCATTTATTTACAATGGCTCTTTTTACATATCAACTGAAAACAATTACTTTTGGGAATGCAAAGATCAGAGTTACATCACATGCCATCTGGGCAGTTTCATTAATACTACTTCTAAGACATCAACCATTGAGTGGGAGGTCCTTTTATTCACCCCATTTTTACATATGGGGAATTTGAGGCAGAGGATAAATGATTTTCCTGGCTTTTGGTAAGCATCTGAGACCAGATTCACAACAGGACTCAGGAAGGTCTCATCTCAGAGATTTACTAGCTGTGTGACCCTAAGTGAGTTATTTAGCTATACATCACCTCAGTGTATCCTCTATAAAACGGAGATAATACCCATCAAATCTACCTACTCCAAAGAGGTAATTGATATAAAGTCCCATCCAAACCTTCTCCTTTCCAAGATGTTGATGTTTATGGACTCCAGTTTATGGCCCTTGGAAATCAGGCATGTGATCTCCCCAGACTGTTTCAGGAGGTACTAATCTTGGTAAGCAGGGGCAAGGACAAGCTTGGGGACAAGGAACATTGATGGAGTTGAGCAGGTTCAAGACAAATAGTTTCTGTGAAGAGTAAACTTGGCCAAAATGGTGAGATCCCAGCTGAACCCTTTGTAATCACACTCATTGGTGAAGGACTTGGAAAATGGTGCCAGCTGATGCCTTTTCAATTGCAAGTAACTGTCTATGGAGGACAAATAGCTTAGCCATTCACATGAATGGTTTGGAAGACAGGAGAAGTGGAGACACCTTGAGAGATTTAGAATTCAGATCATTTTCCAAAACCTGTCTTTGGGAAGGATGGGGAGCCTAGTTCACAGAAATGTATGAATGTTGATGATCTATTTTAAGTACATACACACACACATATACATTTAAGTGTATAGATAGGTATATATATATATATATATATATAAAGTCAGAGAATATCTAATGACTAATTTTATGTACTAAATTATATATATATAGGAAAATCACTAGAATTTCAGTTGATTGGTACAGTGAGTTATGGTGATGAAATGAGATTCCAACTATCAATTCCATAGGAAGGTTCATGACCTTCCTAATAACTCTATTAAACAAAAACTCTATTAAATATATTTATATATATTACATATATATATATTTAATATATAAAAAATAAAAAATCCATTAAATAAAAACTCTATAAAATAAAAACTCTATTAAAACTCAGGATTTTTAAATGCTTTATGGTAAAGAAGTATTTCAGAACCATTTTCTCAAGAGCACAGTAAAGAAGGAACACAGATGTGATGGGAGGGGATTAGCTTTGGTCATCTTTGATTTGTTTAGCTCTAATATTCTCTGGTTCTAAGTGTTCTTCCTGTGTAAACTTTAGATCCCTTCTTAGTGGGTGAGAAATCCTGGGGACAAATTCTATTAGAAGCTGCCTCCCCAACATTTTTATATCTTTGAAAAGTAGGTAGTTAGTCCCCCTGGTTACCTCTCTATCAGAATAATTTTATGGCCTCATTTGCCCTGCCTCACCCACTTTTTCTCTACAGGGTTTCTTTCTCTCTTTTTCTACTGGTAAAGCTACTACTTTCTCCCAGTTTGAGCCCCACCCCTCCCCAGAGTCACCACCCATCTGGCAGCTGTCACAGAAGAGTGGAACCCTCCCTGCCTTCATCCATCAGTTTCAGGACCTGAAAGAATTAGAAGCACTATCAGAGAAGCAGGAGCACCACCTAGGTACTTGTGGCTTCATTTGTTACTTGCATTTAAGCCAAGCCTGAATATGGCACTCAGGGAATGTTTTGAAAAAGCTTCGACAGAGCTGTTGAATAAGATTTTCTCATCTTGGCAGAGAACTCCAAATTTGTAGCTTTCAAAGAGGAAAAAGAGAATCTGCTTGGGGAGCTGTAGGAGGGTTCCAAAGAGGGAAGACTCTGGACCAGACAGGTCCCAAGACATTGGGGTCCTGGCCAAGTGGCCTTTGTGCTGCAGGGTTCCCCATCATCATGGTTTATATTCAATCATTTGTTGCCCAGACATTTACTTCTTTTTACAATACATAAAACCCTCTGCTAGGCTAAGCAGGAGAAGATGAAAACGCAGAAAAACAGAACAACTTTGGCCAGTGGTTTAGCAAATCCTTGGCAGTAGTACATCACTTTTTCTCTCAGGATGCACCTAGTGTTGACATCTCAGAACTTTGTTGCCTAGTTCTCTAGACACTTGGGGCAAATAATCCCATTATCTGAATTAGAAAAAAAAAAAAGGCCATCATCCCATTTTATTTCCTGTTTTGCCTAGGGGGTATACTCTCAACTACTTCCATGGGCATTATTGATAACAAATGCATTCAGTGGAAGTGTTGTCAGGGTGTATCCTGGACATGAGGCATCACCTGTGAATAGGTATGAAGGTCAGAACTCAGGTTTCATGCAGGAGGAATAGCTAGGAGTAGAATCTGATGGAAATAGCAAACAAGTGAAAGGGAGTAAAGAGCTTATTGTGAAGGGTGGTGAGAGCAAAGCCTGTGAAGGGCAACCTCATGATTTTGTGCTGTAGCCTCGAGAAGTTGGTATATGTCTGTATTGCTTAGTGGTTATTACCATTATTGTGACCCTTTTCTTTTCCCTTCTCTTTTTTCTCTCTTCTCTTCTCTTCTCTTCTCTTCTCTTCTCTTCTCTTCTCTTCTCTTCTCTTCTCTTCTCTTCTCTTCTCTTCTCTTCTCTTCTCTTCTCTTCTCTTCTCTTCTCTTCTCTTCTCTTCTCTTCTCTTCTCTTCTCTTCTCTTCTCTTCTCTCATAATATTTTGTCTTGTTTCCTCCTGTCTATCTTGCAGATCTCTTCAGAAGCTATTCATAATTTGTCTCTTCCCTACTTTTCAGCCTTCTATTTTCTTCCTCCCCCTGGGCATTGTTTGATCCAGGGACAATAGCCTCCTCACTGTTCCTCTTACAATAGGCTTCATCTTCCAACTCTAGGCATTTTCTCTGGCTCTCCCTCATACCCAGCATGCTCTCCCTCCTCATCTCCATGGGCTGTTTTCCCTTCAAGCCAGCTCAAATGTCATCTTCCAAGGGAAGCCTTTCCCACTCTCCCTTAATGCGAGTCCCTTCCCTCCCTCTAGGGATTATCTCAGATTTGCCCTGTTAATATCTGGTGTCTTCTCAGCTATTTACCCATTGCCTCCCCTTGTCCTATAATTTATTCTTCTTGAGGACAGAGGCCTTTTTTTCCCATTTTTATTATGTCCCTAGGACTTCGAATAATGCCTGGCACATCAGTAAACATTTAATAAATGCTTGTTGTCTGACTCATTTAAAATCGCACTCACATAAAATCCTGCCCCTTTAGTTCCAACCTTCCCTCCCTTGATGTGCTTGAGTCCAGTTGCTCATTCCATCTTTTGCTTTATTCATTATCATATTCAGTCCAAGTTTTGTAATCAAATATCATTGATGGGTGAAAAATAAGTTTGTCCTAAAACCTTTAGAGATCCTCCTCATTTTTCTGACTGTTCTCTGTCTGGTTTTATCCCTAAATGTCTGAGCAATAATTTTGAGTTCTTTGCTGTCTTACCAATTTTTTCTCTAAACTTGCTTTTTCCTCTATTGCTTCTCACTGTCTCCTGAGTCTTTATAGCTCATAATCTTCTGCCATTTTCTTCCGCACAATCTTACAAGGAGTCTGGATTTTCAAATAGTTTTGCCTTTGGTTATTCTCTCTTCACTTGGCAAAGGGATTGTTTACTGCCTGAGATGGTTTCTAGGTTCTTTTGGCCCCATCTTTTCAGGGCTTGATTTACAACAATCACATTTCTTTAGCAAAAGGTTGCAGCCATTTTTGTTGTCATTAGATAATAATGAGTAGAATACCAATTACATCATTTTACTTCTAGTACAGTTAGTTCCTGGCATATCACAGTTACTTACTAAAAGTTTGTTGAATTCTTTGTCCAATCTCTATTTTCAGTGTTTGGTACTCTCACAGTATTAAGACAATTGGAATTGATATTTACTATGAATTCTAAAATAGAAAGTAACTGTTAAAATATTAAGACAAAGCCCAAAGGGGTAAACTCTTTCTGAAAACCCCCCTAGATACAATATTCTACCACTTAGATGATGGATAAATCTGGTTGTGGCAGACATCGCTAGTGCCCGGCTCATTGCCCTTCATCGTATCATCTTCCTTCTTGTGTCTTTGGACACTTGGAAAACCACATGTCCCAAGAAGCCTTTTCAGCTTGGTGTCCCACTGTAGCCTCCCAGTGAGGGAAGAAGCCCTCTGAACTTGGTAATGTTTGCTCATTAGTTGACTTCTTGTCTTCAGTCTGAAATAAGCCGTCAGTTAGAAGCCATTCTCTTGGTTGACAGGACCTCCCCCTTCACCAATCTCTTTGTATCATTTCTCTTTGGGGTGGGGTGGGGGTGGGGCTACACCTCTTCTTTGGTGGTTCTTGTCCAAATAGTCTAGAAAGATGTTTGGCTTCTTCTCCTTTAAAGGGGGGAAATGGGGATTCTGAAATTCTTTGCCATCATTATCCATGAAAGCAAACAGAAGGAATACATTACAACAGCTGAGATGCTGGTCAGAAAGGGGCCATTTGTTTCTTTTGCAAAGTTCAACATTACTAAGGCCATTTTTTTTTCTAGCTCAATAAAAATCCCATCCAAGGGGGAACATAGAAGAAAAATGGCTAGAAAGTCAGAGCATTAGAAGCCTCCAGGTATCTGTTTCTACATGGGAGGAATCAGGAAATAGAGAAGAAGGAGAAAAATAATGTTTGTCTAATGGGAAATGTTGGTAGAGACTTGGGCTGGAGTCACTTAGCCAGGATTCTAGGCCACGTTGGAGCCCTACTTAGCTGTGCATTAGGGAAGTTACGTCACACTTCTAGGTGTCCCTTTTTCCCTCTTCCAAAGGAAAGGGTTCTACCACGTGACTCCCTTTACTCTCTTCCCATTCTCTAATTCCGTCCTCACTTGGACATGCACCTTTCTCATCTCCCTCAGGGTCCTCAGAGGGTAGGAAGCATGGTACAGGGCCTGGAGAGTTGGCCTGTGGATGTCTCAGGCAGAAAGCCATCGCGCTGAATGTGCTCCTTGGCTCTTCATCAGACACTT
This sequence comes from Monodelphis domestica, assembly GCF_027887165.1. Lineage (NCBI taxonomy): Eukaryota > Metazoa > Chordata > Mammalia > Didelphimorphia > Didelphidae > Monodelphis > Monodelphis domestica. The sequence continues at coordinate 7,042,154 of NC_077234.1, read as the reverse complement.
GGGGTTCGAATAGGGGCAGAGGCTTAATCCTGCCAGCTCCGTTTTTGTACCTCTCTTGGTGGTCTCTGGACCTCTGGTACAAAATGACTCGAATCCAGGCCTCACAGCTCCTCCCCCTCTCGTCTTATGACGCTTGGTGACTGGTTTCACCTGGGCCACTCTGATGCCTCTACTGTCTGCCTGTGGCTCATTCATTCACATTAGCTGCAGCCTAATGGGGGTCCTCCAGCGTGACTCTACCTGGATGCAGAACGAATGCAAATTTCTTTTCATTGTAGCCCATCTAAAACCCAAGTAGGACAGCGAATGAGCTACCAGCACCTGCACTTTGTGGCCAAAGGGCAATGCTAACTGGGTTTTCATGGGAAGCCATGATGGGGGGGGGAGTGGAAAAAGTCCAGTGGGATCAGGATTCTTATCGCAGTTTGGGGGACGCTAGTCGTCAGGAGAGCCTGGCCAACTCCAGATGTAGGGCTGGAAGGGATGCTCAAGGCATCAAGGCATCAAAGGCTCAGAGGCAAGAAAAGAGCCTCTGATCTGAGAGTGAGCGTTTTCCATGGTGCTCTTCTCCCCATGTTGCTGCGGGGAAGTACTTGGTATGCTTCCCAGGTCAGGTCTTGACTTCTCTTAGTGTCCATAGATGAAACTTGGGTTCATGTGGACCTTCTGCTGTCAAGGGACCTGACAATGACTTAAATACCAAAGGGAAAAGGGTCCAAATGTTTAGAATAAAATGCTAGCATGTAGCACTGGGCTCCAGGGAAATCGTGTGTATCCATTTTCGAGGGCTCTAGAAATGTCCATTATTGTTTGATATCTTGTCCTCCCAGGGGTGTTTGGTGGTGATGGCCATGGACTAGGCCCCATCCTAGTGTCCTTCAGTGTTTTACAGGTAGAAAATAATAGAACCTTTCCCTGATATGATTGGTGGTTTCCTGATTACTCCCCGTCTTAGAGATCTGGGTGGGCCCATGGGGTGCTCTTTTCTACCTTTTGAGACAGGGGGAGAGAGAAATAGAAGTCATATGCCTAGAACAGGCTGGGGGCTTTCCACAGTGAACAGGGGGATCAAGGGATCTTACTGCTGCCTTAACAGGTCCTGGGGATCAGCCGAGTAAACGCTGCAGGCTTGCTTCATGTTAGAGCCGATCTATGTGGGTGAGCTCCAGGTCCCTGCTTCTCTTTAGAGAGCAGTGAGCCATCCTCCAGATCACCAAGGATGAATCTTCCGCAGGTCGGTAGTTGTGGAGGCAGGACAGGGGCCAGGCAGCTGAGCAATAGAGGGGATCAGGCTGGCACCTCCAGAGAAGAATGGCAACAGAGGCAGAACAGTCATTCTGGAGGGGAACTTTGGCTAGAGGAGAAGGGCAGGAGCATGGAGGGAGCCGGAGGAGTGGGGACCAGCAGATGTCTCTCCTACAGAGTCAGTGCTTCCATCCCTTCCCACATTGGCCCAGACTCGTGTGGGAGGGTTCCACCAAGGGTGGGTCTCTGCCTGTTGGCCCCTGAGCATGATTCTGTTTCTTGGCTTTTCTCTCCACGTTTCCTCGATTTCCTCGTGTATGTATTGGTGATCTCTTATTCTGTTGGTAGAGATGCATGAAATGGAGGCGTCAACTGAATGTGAACCCCAGGCCTGAAGCAAAGGAGCAGCTCGAGGAGTCCCGAGTCCAGTGGGGGTGTCCATTCTGTGGGTCACATATAGTTTGGCCAGTCTTTTGCCCACTCCCTCTGCTCAGGTACACTGTGGTTTGCTTCAATACCAATCATTGTCTTGGCACGAATTCTAGCCATTCCTCCGAAGCCTCAGCATGGGCATGGGGGGGCATGCCTGACTGGTCATTTGAGTGGAAAGGACATCGGGCATTCTCTAGTCCTGGAAATGAGGGGCCTGGACTTAAAGGTCAGCAAAGCTAATGTCTTTTTTTACAGAAAAGGAAACCGAGGCTGTGGGAGAAGTGATTTGCTTCGTCTCACAGGGCAAATTCGTGTGATATTTCCCCCCTTGGTTGTCACCACATCTCTCTGTGAAGTGCCCTTTTATGGCCCCAGGGTGGCAGGGCCTGCCTTCCCCTTGGGTGACCAGCACTTCTATTTCATTGCTGTCGCTCCTCCGCCATTCTTTCTGCCGGACTGAAAGAGGAGAGCAAAGGCAGGCGAGGGATGCCTGGTGCAGAGCCCCGTCGCTGCTGTCCGGATGTCCAAGTTCACTTAGGAACGCTGCATGGGGAATAAGGTCTCCCCTTGTGCAGCGGGCAGCGCCGAGGTCGCCTCCCACGGCTACTCTGCAGCCAAACAACTGCGGGATTTAAGGCTTGAGCTCGGGGCGAGGAAGGATGTTCCCCCTCCTCCGTTGGCAGGACTCCGTGTCCAAATGAAAGGCCTGTGTCCGTGCTTGGCACCTCGCCCTTAGGCCTGTCCCAGCTCCATTGTGTCTGTGCCCGGTGCCCAAGGCGGGCCCTGACACATCCGCATCGTGTCCGGACCATTAGCTCGGACCCCTCCGCTTCGTAAATGGCGGGCAATGTTACCGGCTCGGAACAAATCCCTGAGAAAATGGCCCCGCCGGGACCCAGCCAGAAAGCCCATGCAGGGAGCGTCCCTGACAAAGCGGCCCTCTGGCAGCGCAGGCCACGGCACCCCGGAGGCTTTGATGGCCAGTCTTATCACTGGCTCAAAGCAGAGCTGCTGCGCTTCCGGATGCCAGGATGACAAAGCCCTCCTCTTGTCCCCGCTTAGAGCCGGCTTCCCCCTAGCTTGAAAGCACTGATGTTCCCAAGCAAGAATCGTTTCCTTTAACGGGCGGATGAAGACGCTTCCTCATCCGGCCGCAACGTCAGGGAGCTGAGAAGTGACATGAGAAGGGCCAGGAGCTCGCGCCCCCCCCCCCCCCCCCCATGGGACATTCTCAGAAAGGAAAGGAAGTTTAATATTGGCGCCTCGGAAGCTGTTGCCAGGATGGGAAACCATGTTCCTTGGGGGAAACGTGGGATCATCGTCACTTACTTGGCCCAGGACGGTGGCACCATTCGTGCCTCTAGAAGTCAGATGTTTTCAAATTTAGGAGACCTTTTTCCATAATACGCCATGGGGCACAGAAAGTTTGCCTCAGAGGTGGGAAGGCCTGGGTTCAAGTTCTGATTCATGAGACATGCTGAACCATTGGAGCCTGGGCAGGTCTCGAGTCGCTTAGCCTCTCAGAGCCCCAGAGAACTCTGCATTAGGCTATACATGGCAGAACATTCGCACATCCGCCAATGGATGGGGTTTCCATATTGGAAGCTTTCTACACAGAAGAAATCACACATCTGTACTTCTAGAGAGAAAAGACAATGCTTCTATAAGAGGCAGCAGGGCATAGGGGAAGGAGGGTTGGGTTTGGAGTGAGAGGGAATGAGTTCAAGTTCTTGTTATTGATGTGACCTCAGCCAAATCATTTCACCTATTTCCTCTTGTGTTGATGGAGGGAAGGGCATCTGCTGTTCAGACCCTGGTAGGCCCAAGAGCCCACCTCTGCCTTCTTGGGCCTCCAGGACTGTCTGGCTTCTTTGATCCTCTCCTGGCTCACTCTGGTCAGCCTGAAGTAACAGGACTAGCCAAGACAAAGGAGCATGGCTGGATTTCCAGGAAAAGAGGAAGTGGACGTCTGCCAGGTTCCCCTTCCAGCAATTCCTCTCATTTCCCCATAGAGGATGAAGTCATGAGATCAGCCAATATGCTGGCTCTCTGCTGTTCCTTCGGGGTGCTAGTCCTGCTGCGTCTCCATCTCCAGCTGCTCCCCCCGCATTCAGCAGAGCATCCATTCCTTCAGTGGAGAGCCAAGCCGTGGGCTTCCTGCTTCACCTCTCACCCCTGTCTGAGCCCCGACTGGGGACTTTGGATTCTGAGCCTCCTCTTTCTCCCTGTGTGGCCACCACCAGGACATTGCTGTGGCCCACTCTGGCCCTCGGGTTCCTCGTCTGTAAGATGAGAGAGGTGGGCTCCTGATGACCCTCTGGATGTTCTCGGAACATTTCTGCAGGTCCCTGAGAAGTGCGGAGGGGAGACAGAAGGATGCCTATGAAGCCAGGGCAAGGAAGAAGACTTGTGGGAGGCCCCAATGGCTCAGCATCTGGGTGTTCTTCAGGGCCCAAAGAGTCATGTTCCTGGAGATGACAGGTTTCAGGCTACCGCAGCAGCAGGGTCAATCCCCAGCGGTTCCCACAGTGCTGGGAGGAGCTGGGGAGGGGAAGTTCCCCAAGCCAAGCCAAGCACAAAGACAAGACTGCTAGGGCAGGGGCGGGGGGGGGGGGCAAGGGCCATTTTGGGTCCTTCCATTTCCCTATAACTGAATTACAGAGTGAGCAAAGGCCTCTGAAGGCAGCTGGTACAGCTTGAACCAGAACAAGAACCTTTTACTACATCCCGGCCCAGAGTAATTCCGGGGCCTGGAGGCTCACTACTTCCTCAGGAGCTTTGGACTAGCTTGAAATGGTTAAGAAGACGTTCTGGACTTCAAGTTTGAATGTGCTGGTGTGTGTTTTCCATCCTTTCCTAGGAGCGCTTTTCAGCCATTTTCTACGAGGTCAGAAGACTTCATTCCCAGTCCTGCCCCTGCTGTTCAAGACTTGCATTCACTTGAAACAAGTCACTTCAAGTCCTAGGGACTCCGTTTC